>NC_069502.1:309349407-309649407 GCF_027579735.1 Bombina bombina | reverse complement strand
CCATAGCGAAAGTTTATGTTCGCTGCTGCCCGACATCCCATTGATTCCTATGGGAGATGCCTGCACCTAACACCCTAACAGGTACCCCAAGTCTAAACACCCCTAACCTGTCCCCTCTACACCGCCGCAACTAAATAAAGTTATTACCCCCTAAACCGCCGCTCCCGGAGCCCACCGCAAGCTATAATAAACATGTTAACCCCTAAACCGCCTCTCCCTGACCCCGCTGCAACTATAATATATGTATTATCCCCTAAACTGCCGCTCCCTGACCCCGCCGCAACTATAATATATGTATTAACCCCTAAACCGCTACTCCCTGACCCCGCCGCAACTATAATATATGTATTAACCCCTAAACCGCCGCTCCCGGACCCTGCTGCAACCTATATTACATTTATTAACCCCTATCCTGCCCCCCCTACACCGTCGCCACTATAATAAATTTATTAACCCCTATCCTGCCCCCCACTACACTGCCGCCACTGTAATAAAATTATTAACCCCTAAACCTAAGTCTAACACTAACCCTAACACCCCCTAACTTAAATATTAATTAAATAAATCTAAATAATATTTCTATTATGAACTAAATTAATCCTATTTAAAACTAAATACTTACCTTTAAAATAAACCCTAATATAGCTACAATATAAATAATAATTATATTGTAGCTATCTTAGGATTTATTTTTATTTTACAGGTAACTTTGTATTTATTTTAACCAGGTACAATAGCTATTAAATAGTTATTAACTATTTAATAGCTACCTAGCTAAAATAAAGAGAAATTTACATGTAAAATAAAAACTAACCTAAGTTACAATTACACCTAACACTACACTATACTTTAATAAATTATTCCTATTAAAACTAAATACTTACCTGTAAAATAAACCCTAAGATAGCTACACTGTAATTAATAATTAGAGTGTAGCTATTTTAGGATTTATAATTATTTTACAGGTAACTTTGTATTTATTTTAGCTAGTTAGAATAGTTATTAAATAGTTATTAACTATTTAATAACTACCTAGCTAAAAGAAATACAAAATTACCTGTAAAATAAATCCTAACCTAAGTTACAATTAAACCTAACACTACACTATCATTACATTAATTAAATAAATTAACTACAAATAACTACAATTAAATACAATTACATAAACTAACTAAAGTACAAAAAATAAAAAAAGCTAAGTTACAAAAAATAAAAAAAATAAGTTACAAACATTTAAAAAATATTACAACAATTTGAAGCTACTTACACCTAATCTAAGCCCCCTAATAAAATAACAAAGCCCCCCAAAATAAAAAAATGCCCTACCCTATTGTAAATTTAAAAAGTTCAAAGCTCTTTTACCTTACCAGCCCTTAAAAGGGCCTTTCGTGGGGCATGCCCCAAAGAAAACTGCTCTTTTGCCTGTAAAAGAAAAATACAAACCCCCCCAACATTAAAATCCACCACCCACATACCCCTAATCTAACCCAATCCCCCTTCAAAAAACCTAACACTACCCCCCTGAAGATCATCCTACCTTTAGTCATCTTCACTCAGCCGAGCCACCGATGGAACTGAAGAGGAGATCCGGAGCGGCAGAAGTCATCATCCAAGGGGCGCTGAAGAAATCTTCCATCCGATGAAGTGATCCTCCAAGCGGCGCTGAAGAAGTCTTCGATCCGGGCGATGTCATCTTCCAAGCGGGGTCTTCAATCTTCTTCTTCAGGATCCATCTTCATTCCGCCGACGCAGAACATCCTTCTTTCCCGACGGACTACCGACGAATGAAGGCTCCTTTAAGGGACGTCATCCAAGATGGCGTCCCATCAATTCCGATTGGCTGATAGGATTCTATCAGCCAATCGGAATTAAGGTAGGAAAAATCTGATTGGCTGATTGAATCATCCAATCAGATTGAAGTTCAATCCGATTGGCTGATCCAATCAGCCAATCAGATTGAGCTCGCATTCTATTGGCTGTTCCGATCAGCCAATAGAAGGCGAGCTCAATCTGATTGGCTGATTCAATCAGCCAATCAGATTTTTCCTACCTTAATTCCGATTGGCTGATAGAATCCTATCAGCCAATCGGAATTGAAGGGACGCCATCTTGGATGACGTCCCTTAAAGGAGCCTTCATTCGTAGGTAGTCCGTCGGGAAAGAAGGATGTTCCGCGTTGGCGGAATGAAGATGGATCCTGAAGAAGAAGATTGAAGACCCCGCTTGGAAGATGACATCGCCAGGATCGAAGACTTCTTCAGCGCCGCTTGGAGGATCACTTCATCGGATGGAAGATTTCTTCAGCGCCCCTTGGAGGATAACTTCTGCCACTCCGGATCTCCTCTTCGGTTCCATCGCTGCTCGGCTGAGTGAAGACGACTCAAGGTAGGATGATCTTCAGGGGGGCAGTGTTAGTTTTTTTAAGGGGGGTTTGGGTTAGATTAGGGGTATGTGGGTGGTGGGTTTTAATGTTGAGGGGGTTGTATTTTTCTTTTACAGGCAAAAGAGCTGAATTTTTTGGGGCATGCCCCACGAAAGGCCCTTTTAAGGGCTGGGAAAGTAAAAATTGCTATGAACTTTTTTAATTTAGAATAGGGTAGGGCGTTTTTTTATTTTGGGGGGCTTTGTTATTTTATTAGGGGGCTTAGATTAGGTGTAAGTAGCTTAAAATTGTTGTAATATTTTTTAAATGTTTGTAACTTATTTTTTTTATTTTTTGTAACTTAGCTTTTTTTATTTTTTGTACTTTAGTTAGATTATGTAATTGTATTTAATTGTAGTTATTTGTAGGTAATTTATGTAATTAATGTAATGATATTGTAGTGTTAGGTTTAATTGTAACTTAGGTTAGTTTTTATTTTACAGGTTAATTTCTCTTTATTTTAGCTAGGTAAGCTATTAAATAGTTAATAACTATTTAATAGCTATTGTACCTAGTTAAAATAAATACAAAGTTACCTGAAAAATAAAAATAAATCCTAAGATAGCTACAATATAGTTATTATTTATATTGTAGCTATATTAGGGTTTATTTTAAAGGTAAGTATTTAGTTTTAAATAGGATTAATTTAGTTCATAATAGAAATATTATTTAGATTTATTTAATTAATATTTAAGTTAGGGGGTGTTAGGGTTAGTGTTAGACTTAGGTTTAGGGGTTAATAATTTTATTACAGTGGCGGCGATCTAGTGGGGGGCAGGATAGGGGTTAATAAATTTATTATAGGTGGCGATGGTGTAGGGGGGGCAGGATAGGGGTTAATAAATGAAATATAGGTTGCAGCGGGGTCAGGGAGCGGCGGTTTAGGGGTTAAACTATTTATTTAGTTGCGGCGAGGTGTGGGATCAGCAGGATAGGGGTTAATAACTTTATTATAGAGGGCTACGGTATGGGGGGGGCAGGATAGGGGTTACTAGGTATAATGTAGGTTGCGGCGGTGTCCGGGAGCGGCGGTTTAGGGGTTAATACATTTATAAGAGTTGCGGCGGGGTCTAGGAGTGGCGGTTTAGGGGTTAATACATTTATAAGAGCTGCGGCGGGGTCTAGGAGCGGTGGTTTAGGGGTTAGTAACTTTATTTAGTTACGGGAGGCTCCGGGGGCGCCGGTATAGGGGGTAGAACAGTGTAGTTAGTGTGAGTGCTTAGTGACAGGCTAGCAAGAAAGCTGTCAAAAAGCCGAAGAGCAGCGAGATCGGATGAGGGATAACTCTAACAGTCTGCTGCTCATCGCCCCGTACTTGGTGCACGGCTTTTTGACAGCTTTTTTGATAACTTAGGCGAATTTTTGCAGGTCCGCGGCGGCGATGTGAGGGGAGCTTAGGCGGGCGTATTGGGCCGGCGAAAGGCAGGAAAAGTAGACACGTTGATAACTACCCCCCATGACCTTATTTACTTCAGAATTATGTATAAGTCTCCTGCTACACTTTTTCTCGTCTTATTCTAGTTCTAAATAATGACTCTTCTAGAGCTATATCAAGGCTAAATCACAAAGATAGATTATACATAGAATTTTCATATATGTAAATTAAACAAAAAAAAAAGAGAGGGCATAACTCGAATGTATACATAAACTTTGACCACAATTTATCTTTGTCTATAATCTATTTCTTTCTTTAGAGTTGAGCTATAATTAACTAGGACATATCTTCCTAATTCCTGAAAAAAAAAGCCTCACACATTGCTGTAATTTATACAATACTGTAATTTTTAATTTGGTGTGGTAATAGTATCAAAACCTTAACAGAACAGATCGAAGAAGTAGACAACAGAAAAAAAAAAAAAGTGGGAAAGATTTTATCCTTTTCCCCTCCTCTCTCTCCACCCTCCCCCTCTCCTTCCTCTCCCCCTCGCAGATATGAGTATATTAAAGATATTAAGTCCTCTGGAGTAGATGATCCATGTATTTACAAGTAAGAAAAGGGGTTAAGAACTGCACTTGCATAGTTTTATCATATGTCTTTATGAAGTTATACGATTTATTACAGTATTTCTTAATGCGCTGTTCAGATCCGACAGAGCAGTCAAATTGTTCCATTACCGCTTGTTTCATCATTAAATTTATTAAGTTATGTATTGACTTTTTTTTTTTCCAGTTTTTAAAGATCAAGTAGCGTCCACCTAAGATTGTACAATTAATGAAACTTACGTTCCATTGTCTGCGACTATCAAAGTCGACCAAGAAAAAAATATGTTTCTTTTCCAGTTTAAATGACATCTGTAATATTTTACTAAGCCAATAGCTTGTCCTAGCCCAGAATTGATGTATTTTGGGACAAGCCCAAAGCATATGAATTATATTAGCATTAATATTTGCACATCGGGAACAAACATGACTCATATTGGGGAACCATTTATTTAACGTGGCAGGTGTTACATATATCCTATTCAATAATTTAAAGTGACTTTCTAGCCAACCTGATGCTAATGTGGCTTTTTCCACTTTCTGAATAATACTTCTTGTGATATCTTTTTTATCTAAATCTGGTATCTCTGATAACCATTTTAAGGCTAACCTTTGTAAATTCTCCTCTCCTGACTGCTCTAGAATCAATTTAAGCCAGTATTTTATTGAATGGATACCAGTAGCATATAGAAGTAAATCAGATTGTATACCAGCATGTGTCCATTTACAGTTTGGTCTCTTAATTATTGAATTGTACCAATGTCTGGTTTGTAAGTACGCATAGAAATCCAAATGAGTTAAATCAAATTGTTGTTTTACCTCTTCAAATGAAAGAATATTAGAGCCTTCTGGGTCTTTTAATTGATAGATGTATTTTAAGCCTTTATTAGCCCAGGTTTTAAAAATTCTATTATTGACTATATATATAGTCATATGTTTTTTTACTTTAGCTGGTAGATCCCTTGGGTGACAATGTAAGAGTGCTTGTAGAGAATATGGAGACACTATATATTCCTCAGCAACTATAGATGCAAAATAGTTACCCTGGGTAAACCAATCTAATGCCACTTTTCCAAGGCAGATGTTATTATATATCTCTAAGGAGGGGAAAGAGAGCCCTCCCATATACTTCGCCTGTATTAATTTATTCAGAGCAATTTTCCTACGCCCTTTTCCCCAGATAAAACATCTAAATATTTTATGGACCTCTTCGATATCTTTTTTTGCCATCAAAACCGATATGTTGTGCATAAGATACAGAAATTTGGGTATTACTATCATTTTAATTATATTAATTTTGGCAGTAAGGGATTGCGGAAGTCTTGACCAGCTGTCTAAATCATATTTTACTTTACTAATAATAGGAATATAATTGATTTTGTACCAGAGTTTCGGGTCACTACATATATTTGTCCCTAAGTACTTAAATTGGGTATGTATTTCTTTAATTGGAGTTTGTATATCCTGATTGATATCTTGAAAGATCCAAAATAATTCAGACTTTAACGCATTAATCTGATAACCGGAAATAGAGCTAAATATTTGGACTACATCTAATACCCTTGAAATTTCTAATTTAGTATTTTTAATAAGTAATAGCAGATCATCTGCATATAATAGTAATTTAAATTTCTGTTTCCCTATGCATATTCCTTCCAATATATCCCTAAATTTAATTGCTAGAGGCTCTATTGCTAGATTGAAGAGAAGAGGCGAGATTGGGCAACCTTGACGTGTCCCTTTTATTAGTTCAAAACTATTTGTCCTCATACCATTTATTAACAGGGCCGATGAAGCCTTACTATATATAGATTTAATACATTCTGGAAATTTATTCCTAATCCCGAAGCGTTCTAATGTGAAAAAGAGATTGTCCCAGATTATAGAATCAAATGCTTTTTGTGCATCAATTGTTAATATAACAGAGTTTTGTAATAGCGATTTCTCTCTCTCATCTTTAGTTATATTCAAGCATGCATCTAAAATCAGAAAAACTTTTTAGCTGACGGATTACGATTGGGCATAAATCCTGTTTGATCCATGCTTATTAAAGGATCGATAACTTTTTTAAGTCTCTTGGCTAATATCTTGGCTGTTAATATTTTATAATCGGCATTAAGTAATGATATGGGTTTATAGGAATCCGTGACTTCCAGGTTTTTCCCTTTCTTATGGATCAATGTTACTAATGATTCAGCAAAATATCTTGATGGAACTTTCCCTTTGGTAAAGTAGCTATTGAAAAGAGCCGTCAAAATAGGAGCAATCTGTTCTTTCAGTATTTTATAAAATTCTCCCGGTAATAGATCAGGACCTGCTGCTTTTATAAGCTTTATATTATCTATGGCTTGCAGTACCTCCGTAAGAGAAATTGGAATGTTTAGGGGTTGTAAGCTTTCTGCACTTAGGTGAGGAAGAGAAATACCCTGCCAGAATAAGGATTTATTTGTCGTATTTATCCCTGTGGAGGAGTATAGATTTTTAAAACATTTGAAAAATTCTTCCCTTATTCTTGTAGGTTCTATTATATTTTTATCATCCACTTTGATCTTTTTGATAAGATTTTGTCTCTCCTTTATTCTGACACAATTCGATAAAAGTTTACCAATTTTATCCCCAAACCTATGTAATCTTGCTCTCTATCTGAGCTCTTTTATTATATTTTTCTGCTCTGCTACTACTTCCCATTCTGCTCTTGCTTTCGTATATCTATCCCAGTTTTCTCTGTTGGGTACACTTATATATGCGTTATATCTATTTTTTAAATACCTTGAGCATTCAATTTCTTTCCTATTGGCTTCTTTCCTCCAGTTCAAGAAAAACATTCTGATATCTCCCCTTAACACCGCTTTAAGAGCTTCCCAAAAGATTTCCTCTTTGTTTATATATGACTGATTATCTTTCTTATATATGCCATTTGTGAGTGAGCCAATTCTTGAATTCAAAATTAGACAAGAGGAATCTAGGGAAGTTGTAACTTCTTGTTATCTCATTTGTACCTTCCCCCCAAAATACTTTAAGTGAGATTATAGCATGGTCTGATATAGTAAAATCTCCTATCTCCGCTTCCGGACTTAACCCAAGGACTGCATCTGAGATTAAGAAAAAGTCTAGTCTAGAAAATTAGTTATATTTCTTGGATTCACAAGTAAATGCTCTTGTATTGGGATTATATAGTTACCAAATATCAGTAACTTTTAAATCGCTACAAAGCTTCTTAAGTGCTTATTAATTATCCTATTCCCTCTATCCGTATTAACAGTTCGTAATCTATCTAGATTATTGAATACCATATTGTAATCACCTGCCATTATTATGTTAGCATCCATAAATTCATATAGTTTGTTCCTTAATTCTAGCCAGAAAATTGGATCTGGTCTGTTGGGCCCATAAACATTACATATTACAAAGATTTTATCTCTAATTGATATTTTAATTATAATGTATCTTTAATTTAAATCTATATCTTTAGATAGAATTTGGTAGTCAAGTTTATGGTGAAGGAGAATTGCCACTCCACTTTTCCTTGTTGTGCAAGGTGTAGCTATGACCTCTTGTATCCAGTTAACTTTTAGTTTTTCATTTTCAATTTTGGTGAGGTGCGTTTCTTGGATTAAAGCTATATCTGCCTTACTTTTTTTAATATCAGACAAAATATGTTTCCGTTTTATAGGACTAGTTATGCCTCCCACATTCCATGAAACTATTTTAATATTAGCCATATATACTGATATTTAGTATATTATATACAAAACTATCTTGTCTCTTCTTATGACAACAAATCAAACCCGCCCCAAAGCAACAAGAGAGAGAAAAAGGGAGGAGAAAAAAAAAAGGTGGAAAAACACCCGTTGACTTTCTGACTCTCTTTTTCAAGAGAAATAAAGTATTACAGAAAAATCTTTCCATTTTAATTAAACCAATATCGGTTAAAAGTATAAAACAATTTAATTACGGTTACCAACGCTATTCTTTTGTAAAATTTCAGCACCTCCTGACCTGATTTGAGCATACTTATTTTATCTTCTGACATAACTTTTATGTTTGCTGGGTATATCATTCTGGCAAAATAACCTTCATTTATCAGTTTCATACAGTGGGGAGTCATTTCTTTCCTTTTAGTCATATCCATCGCATTCAATTTCCCACCTCCCCACCCCATAATGAACCTCCTAATACAGGAGGTCTAACCACGCGGCTTCTCTTGTCCATGCCGCAACCTACTTATAGTTTATAATATCAACTACTAATTACCTTAATCTACTGACCTACAATGCTTTAGAAATCTACACAATCTATGGGTAGTCCTGTAGATTCAATATTATTCCCAGTTAATACCCCCCCTGTCTATTGCTATAAGAATCTTCAGGTCCTCAGGAGCATAACTTTCATTTTAATATTATTCCATACCTACATCGCATATCATATTAGGTCAGTAAGTGAATGGCGCCTTTACTGTATTTAATGTTTGACAAACTAATTGCCATCTTATTCTCAGTCGCCATGCTTTATATTCTGTTCCACATCCTTTTATCCTACTATGTTCTTTAAACATTAACATTACCTAATAGCATAAGTAAGTATTTACTCTATTTTTGTTGGATCATTCGCATTTCCCACTTTCCTCTCCTACAGTTAATATAGAAGGGGCCTTAGTATTAAGTGAGGAAACTCATCTTGTCCAGAATATGGAAAAAATGAAAAGGGGTTCCAGTTTTTCGTATAACGTTGCCTTTGATAGGAATGTAATCTATCCTTATGTATGTAGAATTATTATATTGTATCGTACATGTCTGTTTATTCTTCATAAGTTGTATTCTGTTTGCACAACCTCAATAAAAATTATATATTAAAAAAAAAAAAAAAAAAAAAAAAAATCTGTGATAAATAAGGGAAGATTCTTCCCCAGAATATAAGTGAATTAATGTAGTGCCTTTTTATAATTGAAAAAAAGTGTTTTTTTTGTTTGGAGTGAAGGACGTGTTGTGGGGGGAGGGGAACGTGTTTAAATTAATGACGTGCCAGTATTACCTATTAAATTAGAGAGAAATATTTTCCCCTAAAGCAGCTTGTAGAAATATGTAAATTATTAGAGCTTAGTCAACCTTAGCTTACTTGATACCTATGTCATTTACCTTCAACAAAGACCGTAACAGGCCCAGCAGCAAGACCCCTTACATTGAGTATCACATACAAGATATACTCTTAAATCTCTTCACCAATATATGCCACGTATATAAACCCACTACTTGTAATAATATCCTCTGTGAGATTCAACTATCATTCACAAAATATTACCAATGATGCTTAAGAATACTCAATGAACCTTCCCATAATAGTTGTATGGTTCATTTCATAAACACCATGGCTTCAAAACATTTCATATTATACTTATATAAGACCATCTTAAATGATGCTATTAATGTCAATATCCAGAATTATCTATGACTCTGCAGCTTATTTCTAATTTCTTTTAAGATAGTCTGGTTTCATCAAAAGGTGGCCATGTAGCCACCCTCTTAATGAACTTTCAAAGGGAGAGAGGAGGCAAAAAGATTATTTTCAATCCTTCCCATGGATTTAGATATTTGCATAGCAGTATATTTCCTTCCCCCAGGAACCTCCTTTTATTCAGGCTTTGTGCAGACTTGATATCCTTGCATCATCTTAATAATGCTACCTGATAATACTGTCTCTTCAAGAAAAAGGAAATTAGGTTATAGGTGTGATATCCCTTTGGCTGGCTCCAAATGAGCCCAAATGGCTTTTAGCTTTGTATCCTGAAACCTGTGGATTTCCGATTATCTTTTTTTTTCATAAAGCAATCACATCCGTTTCATACAAGAAACATGTTGTGCGTGTCTATTTGACATATTCGCAATGGCCCTAATGAAATTCAATGACACATCATGCTTTATTCTTTCTTAGACTCTTTTTCCCCCACTGTTTGACTGAAGTACTTGTAAAGTCACTATAATGCTTCTTGTCAGCTCAAAAAACTCTGCTCTGATCGACCAACCTTGCAGTTATTTAGAAGAGCGCTGACTTGAGCTTTAAGTATGTCTGTATTTTCCTGCCCTCTCAGTGAGACATTTAATCCAGCATACACATTGCGTTCTCAAAAAGGTACCATCCTACCAGGGTCAGGATACTTCCCTCCAACTTCCTATGCTCCAGTAACTCCTATTACTCGGTACTGCCGCTCCTACCCCGGAGACTGTCCCTCTTCCTGCCGACTCCTCCGCAAGAAGAACAGGGCTATCTCAACAGGGACCGCGGTATAACCTTGAGCGGTCTCTTCTCATGACCGTAGGACCTGTGCCTCGGGCCTTGTAGTGCCCATATATTCAGGTCAGCGTGTGATGGACTGCCGAAGGATTCAACCTGCGGCTCTTTTCTTGAGAGACTCCGGCACAATCTTAGCGTGTCCCCGTAGAGAGTGTGTCTTTTCCTGCCAGTGAGAAGCTGGCCTAGGAATTTGTTCAGGCGGTGGTGTGTTTGCACTGGCAAGTGCTCCTCGTCACATGCTCCTCAGCGTGACATCAACCACTGGCACGCTCCATTCTGGACACAGCTGCATAAAAACCACTTGAACAAACTGGAAAAAAGAGGATAAATACAGGCCTGCATTCGTCTTAAATAGTGAGTACAAAGATTCACCCCTTAACTTGCAACAATGTTGCAACACTCACACTGCTAGATCCCATGTCAGGCAGTGGGTAAGGCCCTTAATACGTTCCCTGCTGACAAGCAGCCCTACACTATCATAAAACCGTCATGAGGTATATATTAAGCATAAAAAGTCTCTCTTTATATTTTAAATAGTGTTATTATGAGTGTAACTGTATTTGTCAATGTATTTTGTGTTTTGTGCAAATTTGTATTCAAGCGTAAAACAGTTAACCAAAGCTCTGAGGTCCCGGTTATCATTCTACTGTAAATTACATTTACTTTAAACTTGTAATTCGAGCAGAATTTAATCTGCTTGCAAACGGCCTTGAAAACCCCATATCGCTTGTGTACAAATGATAGCGCTTTACTCACAATCTAGCCCTTACTTGGCTACTTGGTACTTTGGTATATTGGTCTCTTTGAAAAAAAAAGGCATACCTAGGTTGGCTCAGGAGCACTACTACTTTTGAACTAGTGATTCATGGCTAAACTGCTGATTGGCTCACCAGATGTGTTCAGCTAGTAGCGCATTTCTGTTCTGGAGCTTACTTTAACTACATATTTAATTCCTTTACATTTACATTTAGATTTAAGGGACTTTAAACCCAAACAATTTATTTCATGATTCAGATAAAACTTACAGTTTTAAACAACTTTCAATTTACTAATATTATCTAATTTGCTTTGTTCTTTTGGATTTTTTTTCTTTTTAAAAAGAATGCATAGGAAGGCTCAGGAGCAGCAATGCACTACTGGGAACTAGCTGCTGATTGGTGGCTGCAAATATATTCCTCTTGACATTGGTTCACCCAATGTGTTTAGCTTGCTTCCTGTAATACAATGCTGCTCCTTCATCAAAAAATACCAAATGAATAAAGCAAATTTGCTAATTGAGGTAAATTGGAATGTTGTTGAAATTTGTATATTTGAATTATTAAAGAAATGTGTTGGGTTTCAGGTCCCTTTAAGCACAAAGCTATAGATGAACTTTAGTTCAATAATAAACTGCTCTTTTTACAAATCCATGCCCATTTAAATGAAAACAAATTAATATAATAGCATTTTTGTGATAAATGTTTTCATGTTAAAATGCCAATACATTACTGAATATTTATCATTCTACTATTATTATGAGTATTTCTTATACAGATAAAAAAAGCTTGTACTGTTATACCTTTGTGAATTACAGAAAAATGATCTAAAAGCTCTAAAATGCAATGTAAATAATATACTAGTATAGTCCGTATACTAATGTCTCCATACTGTATGTTTAAAGTAAATACTGAGAGAAATCACATCCCAGGAGTACTGTACTTTGAATGTTATCATTAAGTAAAATCATCCAAACACATAGACATTAAGCTATTCTTGAAACAAAATCCTTCAATCACTTCATCTGTCCTGTCCTGGGAAGAAAAAAAAACACTCAGGTATGCATTTTCAAATGCCAATGTGCAAAGTAAGCAAGCAGGAAATCTTTGCAGAAAAATCATTATTGCTAAATATCTTCTTTGCCAAACGTCTTTCTCCAACTACAGTGGATCAACCCTCCAGCAGACAAGGGATTAATGCATATCCTAAATTAATAGTTTATTGTGTTTTGTATGGGTAATTGAGCATACTATATCATATTTCAGCAATCTTTGTATTTTATCTGTATAATAGGAACACATTGTACAGATCTTACATATCTTTTGCTTAACTGGTTCTACCATTTATAGTTAACTACTTAGGGCCAGTTTACAAGTGGCACGCTAATGGAATTTGTGCTCTCGCACTAACTGCCCTGAAAGTAAACTTATAGCACTGGTTGAAAATTAAAAATTTAGGAAGTGAGTGAAACCTGATGCGATATATACGTATATATATGTTGATGTGCAGGAAGGTAACAGCACAATGGAGAGTGGGAGAGAGTACAAACACTCATGCAGCAGTAAGAGTGTGTCTGTTCCACACGCAAGTACAAACGTATCGAATCCAAGGAACTGCACGCATTGTAACAAAAACTCTCAAGGGATATCCAAAGTAAAAGTCCAAAGTTTAATGAAAAATCATTAAAAACATAATTGGAAAAATTCCAGCAGCTCACATAAAAACAAATAGCAAGCAGTGTCGGCAGGTAATCTCACACAGACGCATTTTATGCGCATGCGCACTTTATCACTGTATACAGAGCTACCTGTCGTTGTCTTCCTTTATATCAGAGATTTAAATCATATACATTTTTAAAGGGATATCTATTACATATGCATACTAACTGCTTTCTAACATTGCCATATCAACTAACAAGCTCCATACAATTACTTTCAAGATTATCTTATTGCTACACATTTTAGAGATATTAAAAATATTTTGTTCCAATTTGATACATTTATTTGATTGATAGCATAGAAAAAGTTTTTTTTTTTAGTATATATTTATCAAACTCTCTAATGGGTTTTGCTCATCAGTATGTTAAACTCTAATCATGAAATTAGTAGATTCTGAGATGTCAGTATTTTAACCATGTCTAGAAAAGATAAGATCAAATTATATGAAGAGATCTAAGTCTCTTCTCATATTGAGACCAGCTGGGTGACTTGTTTCCAATGAGAAGATTCAAAATACTTCTCTTTAATTTGCTTTCACGGTCACCCCCTCTTTTCAAACTGGTACATGGTATATTCCCTGTATAGAAAGCGCATTGACATCAGAATTGTGGTATTGTTTTAACTGTCTTGCCACCGGTATGTTAGAATCAGGGTCCTGACTCCTTAATAGATCTTAAGTGTTGCAAAAATCTATCTTTCATAGCTCTTTTAGTTTTTCCTATATATTGTTTGAAACAAAATCTACAATTCAGAAGATATATAATGTGTGCTGTTGAATGATTAATATTAAAGTTAATTTTGTGTTCTTTCCCTTTTTCAGTCGACTCCAAATACTACCCTCCATTATATGCTTAAAGGTTTGGCAAATTTGTCTTCTATCATCTTCTGCCCTTAAGCCATGTATATATATATATATATATATATATATATATATATATATATATGTTATGGGTAAAATCAGATTACCCGGGGAAAACTAACATTACCCAGTGGTTCTGGGTAAAGCCCAATGTAAGATCATACAATCCTAGGATAACTCAAACGCTTCTGGATAAAGCTTCACACATATGTATACGGTGCACTATAATTCCCCCATCTTCAATATTTTTTTTGCCTCTGCCTGGAGGGGGTACAAGGGGGGCACCCCGCCAACCCTCTGGCATCCACCCCAAGTAAATCTTTGCCCCCTTGATTCCCCCAGGTGGAGGCAAAAAAGATAGTCAAGATGGGGGAATTACAGTGCATTGGATAACATTTTAGAACACAGGCTCCTGGGTAGTTTGTGGGTTGTTGGATTATCTATGGGTTGCAGGAAGTGATGAGCAAAATGGCTGCAGATAGTGATGCATGTGCTGTTTTCAAACAGCATTTATAGCTTTGTCCAGAAGTGTTTGGTTAATCCTAGGATTACCCTAGGATTACCTGGGTAAAGCCAGATGTATGATCTTACATTGAGCTTTACCCAGAGCCGCTGGGTAATGTCAGTTTTACCCAGGTAATCCTAGGTTTACCCAATATCTGATTTTACCCATGACATATATGTATATATAACTTGTTGAATGCAAATTCTGTTGGTTGTACCCCATGACAGTTTATATCTGTTAACAAATTTAGGAACATTAATGATAATTATAAGACATTTCCATCTATATTAAAACATAATATTACATTTTTTGGCAATGTCAATAATGAGTTTTCTAATGGCTCTATACTTTACTACTATAAACTGATTGCTCAGTTACTTTTCTGACTAACTTAACTGTTCTAAAATTAAATGCAAGGAAGAGGGAGCATGCCCAGAAGCAGCCATGTCTACACGCAATATCTGAGGCTCCTGAGGTGAGCAAGCTAATCTGCCAATTTTCTTTAAGAACCTACAGCATCTTCACTTTAAATTGTTCTCTATGGGTTCTATATTTGCTCAATAGACCGATGTTTAATTGAGACCTAGGGCGGTGTACTAATTACGAGGTCTTAACACCCCCTTCAGTTATACAGGAAACACAGTGAATATAGGACCGTTCTCTTTGATCTCAGCTTCAAGTGATCATTGAGGAGATATATGTAGTGTTTTAAACTATTTTGGAGGATTTGGAGAAACAAATCTGTAAGAGAATTGAAAGAATTTTAATGCCACATCATAAAGAGATTATTGCATACAAAGAGGGCCCCCAGAGAGATACACAATGATACAATTACCAGGCATTTACCTCTCTTTTGCCAAGCTAACTAGAAACAGATAGCTTAAATAGGCGGGTGAGTAGCATACTAGTACCAAGGATTGCCTACCGGAATGGGGATTGAAGCTGAAAAAGAAGGGAAAATAATAATGTGATACTGACGTCAGTATCCTGATGTGCAAAATGGGCTATCTTTGGGAATGGACAACAGTGCAACAAAAGGCACAGATGGGATGGATCATGTCAGGATGCCAGGAATCAGACTGAGACGAGAAGTGCAAAAATAATGACACCTTTATTAATAGCAAAAAATAATAAAAAGTCCACAAGTCAAATAACAAGCCAGGAATCAAAACCAGAGGTGGTAGTCAGACGAACCAAGTCAGGAGCCAAAGCGAATAGTCAGACAAGCCGAGTCAGGAGCCAAAGTGAGTAGTCAGACGAGCTGGAATCAGGAACAAGGAGAACAGCAGAGTCAGGAACAAGCCAGGGATCAGGAACCAGGGGGACGTCAGAAAGCCAGGTAATACACAGGAGCTCTCACAAACAGGTCTGAGACAACGCAAGGGCAAAGCATACTGAACAGAGGCCATTTAAATAATAAGTGATGACATCACAATTCTGAGACTGCATCCTGTCTCACATGGATGATGTACACCAGTCTGGGCAAAAAAGGAAGTGCAGGAAATGAGCAGCATCACACAGTATGCACCAGAGTCCGCAAGAGAGATGAGTAAAATAGCTGCCAGCAGCACATGGCAAACAAAGCAGGGAAAAAACCCTGACAGTACCCTCCCCTCAACGACTCCTCCCCCATGGGAGGAGAAAAGGCTTATTGGGGAAACGGGCATGGAAGGCACAGAGGAGGGCGGGTACATGAACATCAGAGGAGGGAACTTATGAACGCGCCTCTGGACTGTAGCCCATCCAGTGAACCAAATACTGTATGCGGCCCCTGGACAAACAAAAGTCAATAATGCTGCTGACCTCATACTCCTCATGGTTGTCAACAAAGATAGAATGGGGACGAGGCAACACAGTGGTAAACCGATTACAAACCAATGGTTTCAAGAGGGAGACATGAAAAACATTGGAGATGCGCATTGCAGGAGGAAGGTCAAGAGCGTAGGCCACAGGATTGACCCTTCAGAGTATTCGAAAAGGACCAACTTAACGGGGAGCCAGTTTATTGGAAGGCACACAAAGGTTCAAGTTGCGGGAGGACAGCCAAACTCTCTCACCAACCTGGTAGAAAGGTGCGGGTAGACGCCTACGATCAGCCTGGAACTTTTGGCGCTGCATAGAACGATGAAGGCAATCCTGAATCTGCACCCACGTGGAACGGAGTTGCCGGAGATGCTCCTCCAAAGCCAGAATACCCTGAGACATGAATGAATCGGGCAACAAGGATGGTTGAAACCCATAATTCGCCATGAACGGGGATAACTTGGAGGAAGCATTAATATCACTATTAAGAGCAAACTCTGCCCAAGGTAACAGTTCAGACCAATTATTGTGGTGATCTGAGACATAGCAATGAAGGAACTGTTCCAGAGCTTGATTAGACCGTTCCGCAGCCCCATTGGATTGAGGGTGATATGCCGAGGAGAAGGAAAGCTGGATCCCTATTTGAGCACAAAAGGAATGCCAAAATCTGGAGACAAACTGGCTACCCCAGTCTGACACTCTCTTCTTGGGTAACCCATGTAAAAGGAAGACCTCCCGGGCAAAAATTGAAGAAAGCTCCTGAGTAGTGATGTCGCGAACATAAAAATTTTGGTTCGCGAACGGCGAGCGCGAACTTCAGCAAATATTCGTGAACAGGCGAACCGGGCGAACCGCCATAGACTTCAATAGGCAGGCAAATTTTAAAACCCACAGGGACTCTTTCTGGCCACAATAGTGATGGAAAAGTTGTTTCAAGGGGACTAACACCTGGACTGTGGCATGCCGGAGGGGGATCCATGGCAAAACTCCCATGGAAAATTACATAGTTGATGCAGAGTCTGGTTTTAATCCATAAAGGGCATAAATCACCTAACATTCCTAAATTGTTTGGAATAACGTTCTTTAAAACATCAGGTATGATGTTGTATCGATCAGGTAGTGTAAGGGTTACGCCCACTTCACAGTACGCAGTGTAGGTGATATACCTGCCCTGACCATGCTTTGCAGACCAGGTATCAGTGGTCAGATGGACCCTTGCCCCAACACTGTGTGCCAGACATGCCATTATAGCAGACTTATATGGCTTTGGTGTTGCTTTTTGGTAATTAGAAGACTGCTATATGCCACTGCGCACCACACGTGTTTTATGCCCAGCAGTGAAGGGGTTAATTAGGGAGCATGTAGGGAGCTTGTAGAGTTAATTTTAGCTTAAGTGTAGTGTAGTACACAACCGAAAGTATTGATCTAGGCCCATTTTGGTATATTTAATGCCACCATTTCACCGCCAAATGCGATCAAATAAAAATAAATTGTTCACTTTTTCACAAACTTTAGGTTTCTCACAGAAATTATTTACAAACAACTTATGCAATTATGGCATAAATGGTTGTAAATGCTTCTCTGGGATCCCCTTTGTTCAGAAATAGCAGACTTATATAGCTTTGGCGTTGCTTTTTGGTAATTAGAAGGCTGCTAAATGACACTGCGCACCACACGTGTTTTATGCCCAGCAGTGAAGGGGTTAATTAGGGAGCATGTAGGCAGCTTGTAGAGTTAATTTTAGCTTAAGTGTAGTGTAGTAGGCAACCCAAAGTATTGATCTAGGCCCATTTTGGTATATTTAATGCCACCATTTCACCGCCAAATGCGATCAAATAAAAATAAATTGTTCACTTTTTCACAAACTTTAGGTTTCTCACAGAAATTATTTACAAACAACTTATGCAATTATGGCATAAATGGTTGTAAATGCTTCTCTGGGATCCCCTTTGTTCAGAAATAGCAGACTTATATGGCTTTGGCGTTGCTTTTTGGTAATTAGAAGGCTGCTAAATGCCACTGCGCACCACACGTGTTTTATGCCCAGCAGTGAAGGGGTTAATTAGGGAGCATGTAGGGAGCTTGTAGAGTTAATTTTAGCTTAAGTGTAGTGTAGTAGACAACCCAAAGTATTGATCTAGGCCAATTTTGGTATATTCCATGCCACCATTTCACCGCCAAATGCGATAAAATTTAAAAAAAAATAAAAAAAATTCGCAATTTTAGGATTCTCACTGAAATTATTTACAAACAGCTTGTGCAATTATGGCGCAAATGGTTGTAAATGCTTCTCTGGGATCCCCTTTGTTCAGAAATAGCAGACATATATGACTTTGGCGTTGCTTTCTGGTAATTAGAAGGCCGCTAAATGCTGCTGCGCATCACACGTGTATTATGGCTAGCAGTGAAGGGATTAATTAGGTAGTTTGTAGAGAGCTTGCAGGGTTAATTTTAGCTTTAGTGTAGAGATCAGCCTCCCACCTGACACATCAGACCCCCTGATCCTTCCCAAACAGCTCCCTTCCCTCCCCCACCCCACAATTGTCCCCGCCATCTTAAGGACTGGCAGAAAGTCTGCCAGTACTAAAATAAAAGGTTTTTAAATTGTTTTAAATTTTTTTAGCATATTTACATATGCTGTGGTGTAGCATCCCCCCTTAGCCCCCAACCTCCCTGATCCCCCCCAAAACAGTTCTCTAACCCTCCCCATTTGCCTTATTGGCAGCCATCTTGGGTACTGGCAGCTGTCTGCTATTATTTCACAGTCAAAAAAGTGTTGTTTTTTTTAAATGTACACTACTGTTTCACCAGATATGAGTGGTGGCACTGGGCAAGTGGGCACAGTATATGCTGTGAGCCTGACACACACGCTGGCAGGCAGGCAACTGCAATTAGATTACACAGGAAAAAAAAAAAAAGCAGACTGATGTTCTAGCCCTAAAAAGTGCTTTTTGGGGTGCAGTCCTTACAGCAGAGATCAGATGAGTCCTTCAGGACTGTAGTGGACACTGAATACACTAGCCTAGCTATCGATTTCCCTATTAAATCAGCAGCAGCTACACTGTCCCTCCTCTCACTAAGAATGCAGCTTCCGAATGAATCTAAAATGGATGCTGTCCAGGAGGTGGGAGGGTCTGGGAGGGAGGGTCTGCTGTTGATTGGCTGGACTGTGTCTTCTGACTGTGAGGTACAGGGTCAAAGTTTACTCAATGATGAGGAATAGGGGGTGGAACGAACATCGCATATGTTCGCCGTCCGCGGTGAACGCGAACATGCTATGTTCGCCGGGAACTATTCGCCGGCGAACTATTCGCAACATCACTACTCCTGAGCGGTAGGCAACTTCTTCAAGGGAATGCAATGTGACATTTTAGATAAACGGTCAACCACCATAAGGATAACAGTATTGCCATCGGAAACAGGGAGCTCGACAATGAAGTCCATGGAAAGATGTGTCCAAGGATGCTCACCATTAGCAATAGGTTGAAGAAGACCCAAAGGAAGACGTCGAGGAGTCTTATTCTGTGCACAAACTGAGAAGGAGGCAATATACGCAGCAACATCGGAACAAAGACCTGGCCACCAGAATTGTCAAGTGAACGACCAAATCATTTGGTTCTTGCCTGGGTGACCTGCAGCTTTAGGATAGTGGTAAGTGTGCAAAAGTTTAGTTCGAAGATTCTCAGGAACAAAACACTTACCACTAGGTTTCTCAGGAGGTGCATTTGTTTGTGCAGCCAGGATCTCCTCCCCCAAGGAAGAAGTCAAATTAGTACGTATGGTAGCCAAAATATGTTCAGGAGGTATAACTGGAGTGGGTACACACTCCTCCTTGGATAGAGACGAAAATTGTCCAGAGAGGGCATCAGCCATAACATTCTTACTACCAGGCAGGTAGGAGACCACATAATTAAACCAAGACAAATATAGCGCCCATCTGGCCTGTCAGGGCGACAAACGTTTTGCTTCAGATACATAAGTTAAATTCTTGTGGTCAGTAAGAATGAGCACTGGCACGCTAGTACCCTCAAGAAGATGCCTCCATTCCTTGAGTGCCAAAATTATGGCCAGTAATTCCCTGTCGCCAGTTTCATAATTGCACTCCGCTGGAGACAATTTCTTAGAGAAGAAACCACACGGATGCAAGGTACCGTCAGGCGTAGGATGTTGAGACAAGAGGGCACCTACTCCAGTCTCAGACGCATCGACCTCAAGAACGAAAGGCAGGACAGGGTTAGGATGAGCCAGAACTGGAGTGGCAGCAAAGGCAGTCTTAAGACTACTTAATGGCAGTAGGTGACCAATGGAGTGGATCATTCTCTTTATGGGTCATGTCTGTGATAGGTTAGACCAAGGAAGAAAAGTTTTTAATAAACCTTCTATAGTAATTGGCGAACCCCAAAAAATGTTGAATAGACTAAAGACCAACTTGGCGAGGCCACTGCAGAACTGCAGATAACTTGTTAGGATCCATGGAGAACCCTGCAACAGAGATAACATAATCTAGGAAGGTTCCTTGAGTCTGATGGAACTTACATTTCTCGAATTTACAAAACAGGCCGTTCTCACGTAGTCTCTGAAGAACCCGTATAACATCAGAACGATGAGCCTCAAGTATAGGTGAGTATATGAGGATGTCGTCTAAGTACACCACAACACACTGTTGCAACATATCTCATAGGACATCATTAATAAATTCCTGGAAAACAGCAGGAACATTACATAGGCCAAAGGGCATTACAAGATACTCATAATGACCGCTCCTGGTGTTAAATGCTGTTTACCATTTGTGACCCTCCTTGATCCTAACGAGATTGTATGCTCCTCTCAAATCAAGTTTAGTAAAGACCGTAGCTCCCTTGAGGTGGTCAAAGAGTTCCGTAATGAGCGGAATAGGGTAAGCATTCTTAATGGTAAGATGATTAAGACCCCTATAATTGATGCATGGTCTTAACTCGCCACCCTTTTTCTTCACAAAGAAGAAGCCAGCCCCTGCAGGAGAGCAGGATTTGCGGATGATCCCCCATGACAGAGCATCTGCAACATACTCCTCCATAGCACAATTCTCCGCAACAGACAGAGGGTAAACCCAGCCCGAGGAGGAATGGCTCCGGTTTGAAGGTCTATGGCACAATCGTAAGACCAGTGAGGAGGCAACGTACTGGCATGCACCTTGTCAAAAATGTCTAGGAACTCTCGGTACTCCTCTGGCAATTTAGATACCGAAGAAGTGCATAAAACTTTAACTGGTTTCAGAAAACAAGTGGAAATACATTGTGGAGACCACAACAAAATTTTGAAACCTGCGCTAGTCGAGACTGGGATTGTGCTTTTGGAGCCAGGGATAACCCAGAACAACCCGGAAAATGCAGGAAGTTTATCACCTGGAACTGGGGGGTTTCAAAATGGAGAGCCCCAACAGCCATGGATAACGGAGCAGTTTTGTGAGTAACGAGTGCGGGCTGAAGGGACCTGCCATCAATGGCCTCAATAGCAAGCGGAATGGACCAAGGCAAAACAGGAATGGAGTGCTTTGATACAAAAGCACTGTCAATGAAATAGCCCGCATCACCGGAGTCAACAAGATCCTGGGTGACTATGGAGGAGTCCACCCAGGAAAGGACAACCGTGACCAAAGGTTTCTCCTTTAGAGGTTCCGGGGATGAGGATAAACCACCCAAGGTCTGCCCCCGACAGGACCTTAGTTGTGAGCGTTTCCCGACTGTGTAGGACAAGACTTCAAAAGGTGGCCCTGTAACCCACAATAGAGGCAGAGCCCCTCCCTCCTCCTAAAGGCCCTCTACACCGCGGAGAGACGCGTGAATCCCAACTTCATCGGCTCAGCAGTACCTCATCCCAACTTCATCGGCTCAGTAGGCCTCTCTCTGAGTCTGATGTCAATTAGGATAAAAAAAGACACCAATGCCTCGAGATCCTCAGGTAAATCTCTGGCAGCAACTTTATCTTTAATCGCATCAGAGAGCCTATGAAAGAAGGCGGCAACAAGGGCTTCATTGTTCCAACCTACCTCTGCGGCAAGCATACAGAACTCAATGGCATACTGAGCAATAGATCTTGTACCTTGCTGAATTGACATAAGTCGTTTAGCAGCAGAGAAGGAGCGAGTGGGAACATCAAATTTCCTTCAAAAGGAGGCCACAAATTCAGGGTAATTCAAAATCACAGGTTTATTAGTCTCCCACAAGGGATTAGCCCAGGCAAGAGCTGTGTCAGAGAGTAACAAAATGAGAAATCCCACCTTAGCTCTGTCAGAAGGAAACGCCTGAGGTAACATCTCAAAGTAAATGCCCACCTGGTTCAAAAACCCTCTGTTACAAACTGCTATTTGTAACTGGCCCTTTAAATGGAAAATTGCCCTGCTTCCCTGGATTCTGGAGAAGCCTATTTGCCAGCCTCCTTCCTCATGACTATGGCCCCTGGAAGATTGTGCCCCTGAAAACGTATTAACTTTTATTGGGTGTGTATGGCCCTTTAAGAACCGTCTGGGGACATATTGTGACTTTGGTGAATAATGCCCCTT
Source organism: Bombina bombina (assembly GCF_027579735.1). Classification (NCBI taxonomy): domain Eukaryota; kingdom Metazoa; phylum Chordata; class Amphibia; order Anura; family Bombinatoridae; genus Bombina; species Bombina bombina. Next base: position 309,626,535 of record NC_069502.1, on the reverse strand, counting down.
TAAGACTATGTCCCCAGACCTGTAAAATAACTTGTCCCTGGCTTTCTCCCACTTGGTTCAGTAAATAGGGCTTACTGAACCAAGTACCACACAGGCAGACCACCCAGAAGTTAAAGTGTGCAGGCAATTTACCTCCCAAACCCGTCCTCAGCCCCGCATAACCAGCGGTCTGGACAGCATTAGTCTGCCCCGAAAAGGGGTCAGACTGTGTCTGCCAGAGTGTTCAACAGATAGGGAGCACTGTTACAAAAGCATTAGTTTTCATTGTGTACCATTAAGTGCTATGTGACAGACCCTTCGGTCAGAACTGAAAGAGTTAACTTTGTTCAGCTTCAAGAAGCTATTTTCTAAATACAAGGTTGTTGGCATCAGCTCTAATTAAGTTTAGTGATAAACATTCCCATTGTCTAATCACCTCCAGAGTCAGACTGCTAGTTGATAAGATGGACTGCATTGTTTTCTTGTGTGTAACTTGTTATCTGCTGAAGTAATGTAATTCTATTGTGGCCTGTCAAAGGGCGTTGTCTCTCTATCTAAATGTACCAAATGTGTGATTGGGGATTTTATGCCTCCCCCTGAGAGTGTCGTGTTTGCATGTAACCTCAATAAAAACCAGGCTGGGTGTTTCAGCACCTCAGAACTCTTCTGACCCTCTAACTTGCAGCCTTGACTCATGTTTGTAGGGGACAGCTATAATCACTACAGGGATTGCTATGCTCTTCATACTCCCTTAGCTACTGGGCTCTTGTAAGAGCTCTTGCTCCTGATCCTGCTTCGCTCTATAGAAGGAAGAGGTTCACCTACTGGAGCCTGGTCGTAGGTCCAGGGCGCCGAGCAGACGGCGAGATACCAGCCCAGCAGTGGTGGTTCATAGAGTCTGCATTACTTATGGTGGCTACGCAGTAGTTATGGTGTCTACTGTGCTGATGATCCTTTGGTGAGCGCTAGGAGCATCCTTTTCTACGGTCCAACTTCCAGCCAGCCTGGAGGCAACCGTAACACCCTCTGCACTGATTAGGATCGCCTCCATATCGCTGAGGTAGAGGTGCAGAACCGGACATGCTCCTGGTAGGACTAGGTGCAGCAGCGGAAACAGGAGCAGCCATAACTTGCGGTAAACTTTGGTCCAAATGCGCAGTGAGAGTCAGCAGGGTTTGCAGGGCTAGTGCAAATTGATCCAAGCGGTGATCCTTTTCATCCATCCTAGAAATTATGGCAGGTAAAGGTGGATTATAAGCACCATCAGGATTCATGGCACTTGCGTAATGTCAGGGTGCCAGGAATCAGACTGAGACGAGAAGTGCAAAAATAATCACACCTTTATTAATAGCAAAAAATAATAAAAAGTCCACAAGTCAAATAACAAGCCAGGAATCAAAACCAGAGCTGGTAGTCAGACGAGCCGAGTCAGGAGCCAAAGCGAATAGTCAGACGAGCCGAGTCAGGAGCCAAAGCATGTAGTCAGACGAGCTGGAATCAGGAACAAGGAGAACAGCAGAGTCAGGAACAAGTCAGGGATCAGGAACCAGGAGGGACGTCAGACAGCCAGTTAATACACAGGAGCTCTCACAAAAAGGTCTGAGACAATGCAAGGGCAAAGCATACTGAACAGAGGTCCTTTAAATAATAAGTGATGACATCACAATTCTGATACTGCATCCTGTCTCACACGGATGATATACACCAGTCTGGCCCTAAAAGGAAGTGCAGGAAATGAGCAGCATCACACAGTATGCACCAGAGTCAGCAAGAGAGGTGAGTAAAATGGCTGCCAGCAGCACATGGCAAACAAAGCAGGGAAAAAACCCTGACAGATCATAACTGATCAAGTTGTGAAGAGGAAGCAAAGTAATACTGGAGGCTCTCACATGAATCTCGACTGATGCTGGCAGGGAAGCTCAGGAGCCAGACCCATTTAAGCTTCTTACATTTTGCTGACCCACTGCAGATTGTCCCTATTACGGCTCAGAAGTGAATGCAAATTGGATAGAGGGTAGTCTTCCTTGAGAACAACAGATTATCTTCTAATTTATGCAAATGATCTAGGTTTATAGTTAGAGAAATATCCCTTTTTGTTTTTCTGGATAGGTGGTTAATCATATTTTAACCTGTCAACAAAATTCAACAGAGCTGCTAGGGTATGTGGAATGCTTAATTATGATGCCCAAAGGTTGAACTTTTAATAATACTACACATGTATAACTCTTTTAGTTATATGTGTAACTTTAAATTATTATAATGTTGGGACTATTATTTTTTCCTGATGGTGGATTATGTGAATCTGTATTTTTGTTTGTATTACCTGTTTGTTTATCATTTTATAGTATCTACATTGTGTATAACTTTTAGTCCTTTGGACCCCTAACATTAACTACTAATTAAGATTTAATCCTAATGCCAATGGTCTATTCTACTTCAACATATCTGTTTCTCCTTTTTACATAAGCGTGTTTGGGGTATCATTTTCTTAATATGATAGGGGTCTGTATTTTTGTTAACTATACTATTTGTTTATCCTTCCTGTTGCTTAGATGTAAGATTGTTACTTACATCTGCTGGTTGGGAAATTGACTAAATTTTTTAACCCCTTAGTTTGCCTTATTACGAATTATCTGTGCATTGTGACTGGTCGTTAGAGGCCCTAATTTATGATATCAAGCTGTAAATGTTTTAAACTTCTCTGGGAGTGATCCTACCATGAGTAACAACACTAGTGTCCCTTGCAGTAAGATCTAACTGCTTCATAAGTTTTATACACAACGTATATGTCTCCTAAAAGTGATTTTCTGCCTATGCTACATATGCTCCTCAGATACTAAATAAGCATATTTACTTTTAATTTCTTTAAAATAGTACCCTATAATACAGTTTTTTTTAATATAATTTTTATTGAGATGAAATTACATACAATCCAATGTATAACATTTCTTGAGCTTATCAAGTAACAAAATACACAAATATTACAGAAAAATGTAGAATAGGACATCCTATAAATACTATCATAGAATAATGTAAGATATTAGGGAGAGGATTATCTCAAAATGTATAGGTTCGTATGAAGAGATAAGCCGGTTATGTGTCAACTCATTTTTTAGTTTTTAATTATTGATATGATCTCCCTTTATAATATTTAGGCAACTTATAACGTTGTATTCCCAAGTAGTAAGCTATGGTCCCTCATGGACCTCTAAACCTTGGTTTTTACTGAGGGGGATTTTAAAGGGGGTAGGGAAATAAGTAGAATAAGGTTTACCAAGGATGCATTTTCCTGCGCCTATCAAATAGGCAAGGTATGGGGGGGGGGGGGGATTGGCACTATCAGATGAAAAATCAAATATCACATACAGGTTCTGACTATAAAGAATTATTACCTCATTACCATGAATATACCACTATATAAGCATAGCCTGGTTACTAACACTTTAAGGAAGCATAGGGAAACATAGGGTTAGCAAAAATGGGATCACTTGTGCTAAAAGGAGTTATATGGATAGGATTAAGGAATATTAATATTTACATTCATGGGTTAAGTCTGCCAATGGCCAATAGAATCGATAACTTATGCCCATTAGTGCATAAGGAAATTAGTATAATTTAAACAAAATGTATAGATGGAAATATGCACTCAATAATAGACCTTAGTTTATCGCATCCCAACAGTATAATACAGGATAATTATAGTTTTAACTTCCCTACATATATTGCTACCATAGTTTATATAAAATAAAAAGATATGGTCTCTAAGAGATCTTAATATTTGCGTTGATGGGTTAAGTCTACTAGTAGCTAGTGTAATCGATTACTTATGCCCATTAGTGAATAAGGGAACCAGTATAGTTTAAAGTGTATATATGTAAATATACGCTCAATGATAGACCATAAGTCATGAGATATTGTGACCTAAGACCTATTAGACCTCCATAATAGATGTTAGTTATTCCTAAGATGTACCAACACTAGGTTTATGTTGAAAACCTGGATAATATTAGGCAACAAGAGCCAGAAATGTAAGTTTGGCTGCATTGTGCAATCTAATCACTTTATGCTGTCCTGGCCGCAGACAGCCTGATATAAATGAAAAATGGATCAATACTGTAATGCTGGTAACTATCATATATCCTATTCCTCTAAATATGACTTATGTACTTATGAGATAATACATTATATATTCCTCCCTGACCCCATATAGAGTCTCATCTGAGTTACAGGTTTATTCCTATAGTGAACTATGTTATTACCTATATTGTGCTAATTGAGCATGGGAAATATTATTACAAGGAGTAAAGTATTAGCATTTTAGAGGATTTCTGAGTGTGCACTAAACCACTATGCACAGTGTTAGACACACTTGGCACTTTGTTTGTACAGTGTGTGCCTGAGTCAGAGGGCAGATCACTTTCATTTGCAGAGGAGGTAGGACTTACTTAGCAAATGTTTTTTATTTCTCTGTGCAATTTCGGATTGTAACTTCAGTGTGGTAGTAGCTGTATGGTGGGGCCAGGGGTCCATAAAAACACATTTTTTTAGCAGCAGTGTATTTATGATTATTTGACAATGGTGTAGAAATTCTATATTTAAAACCATGCAGAAATGTTGTATATATTACATTCCAGTTTACTGCTCCTTTATGCAAAGGACTTTCCAGATGCAAGGAGGCATTTTATCTAAGATTTTTACATCTGCATAAAATGTTATACTCTCATACTAAGATTGATCAGTGTTTGAAATATGACAGGTTAACTTAAAACTGTTCAGTTTACACTACAGCTGACTTAATTTTGAAATGCATACCAACAAGCCTAAATCCTGCATTTAACCAGATCTAATGGTATGAGTACCACAGCTTATGGTTCCACCAAGACCATATAGAGTACAGCATTTTCAAAATCCATAAGTACAGCTGACAGATGGGAACATTTGTACACTATATTTGAAGTGGTGCTCTTGATTGGGGAAAATGGGGAAAAACAAATAAACATATGTCAACCTTTTAAAAGTAATTTTCTTCATCTAGTCATCTACCCAGATTATTAATGTACAATTTTGAATTCACAGAATTATTTTTGTTTGCACATTTACAAATATGATTCTTTAAAAAATTATCTCTTAATTTCTGCATTTTTTTGATTTAGGGGATGCAAGGTGCATAAATGTTTCCTCCTATGAGTGTTTCTGTGGGTGTTTTTATGTCTTTGTGCTTTGGTTTGTGTCTCTATGAGTGTGTATGCATTTTTTCTCTGTGGGTCTCTCTGTGTGGGTGGGTGTGTATGTCTTTGTGCATTTTCTGTGGTTGTCTGTGAAGGTGTGTGCATATATCTTTGAGCTTTTTCTATGGGCATCTCTGTGAGGGTGCGTGTATGTTTGTCTTTGTGTATTTTCTCTGGATGCCTCTGTGAGGGTGGGTGTGTATGTCTGGGTTTTCTGTGGATGTCTCTGTCAGGGTGTGTGTGTGTATGTATGTATGTATGTCTGTGTTTTCTGTGGGTGTCTCTGTGAGGGTGTGTGTATGTCTTTGTGTGTTTTCTGTGGATGTCTCAGTTAGGGTGTGTGTATGTATGTCTTTCTGTTTTTTCTGTGGGTGTCTCTGTGTGTGTGTGTATATGTCTTTGTGTGTTTTCTGAGGCTGTCTCTGTCGGTGTTTCCTTGGGTGTATGTGCAAGTTTGAGTTTATGTGTGTGTGTGTCCATTGTATGTTCCTTTTTAGGACATTTTGATCTTACTTCTGATTATTCACATCTTTCTACAGACTTTGAGACTAACGAGACCTTTCCAGAAGTCACCAATCCACCATTTAACCTTTAAATTATTGCTTAGGCAGTTCAGGGCCCTTCCTTTCAGCCACTGCATGCTGTTGTCATCATTTAGTTGGCATCTTCCTTGACAAAAAGATAATCAGAACTCCATATTTTGTTTTCAAATTCTCCATTTTTTTTTCCAAACTGTAGATTACCTCATTACTTGTCAGGTCAATGTAAACAAGTGCTGAGTGTCTGTTTGGGTTTCTGTGTCTGAGTGTGTTTCTTTGTGTGTCTGCTAGAGTGTCTATATGTGAATCCTTATGTGTGAGTGTGTGCGTGTATTTCAGTGTATGAGTGTGTCTGTGTGTGTGTATGTTACTACCATTACAACATTTCCAAGTTTAAATAGACACATAAGAATAAAGTGCATATACGTTTTAGTCACTTGGTAAAAAATTGCACATGTCAAAGGAGGGGGGTGGGGCTGATCAATGGTTAAGTCAGGGGCCCCAAAATTTCTAGTGGCTGCCCTGCAGGGCATGGACTAACCCCATAAAGCTACAACATCAAAATTAACTCAGACAAGCATTTTACTATGGCAGAGACACAGAAGACTGGTGTTGAGTTTGGTGCAAGTTAATATTACATATAAAACTGAACATGATGATTTAGTCAGTATCCAAGAGAAATCAAACAGCATAAAATACAATGGTAAAGAGATTTCTAAGCAGCAAGAGTCAATTCTATGACAGTTTATGGAGTACATAGCTGCAGAATAGTTGCTTTGAGTATGAAACTTATCCTACCCCAGTTATTCGTACAGTCCAGGCAGCTTTCCCAGGATACTCTCGCTTGCATAAAAAAGTATAGTAGGTTTGCTGCTCGGCGTGAGCTATATATTCCGCTGCTAAGAAGGATGTCATACTGATCCCTAAAGCTATATCTTTGTGTCGTGACACACCAAAAGCACTTCCATGGGACGGGCTAGTCTGTGGGGTAAGATTTCCCTTCAGGCTGCTGTCCTCCGCTGTTCCGTAGGCATAAACCACCGGTATTATCACGCCGCTCCAAAGCTCTAAAGCTTTGTCAGGCATGAGCATATATGAGGACCCGATAACCTCTACTACACTCTTGCTTCTGTAGAGAGGGTCTCTGCTCGACATATCACTCCTCCGGACATCTGATGGGGGGATATCATCTATCTCATCTGTGGACCACGGCCGGTCAGATGATTCATTGGCTGTATATAGGATGGGTACCTGTAGGGCCATGCTGGATCTTTGTGTCTTACTTATACCACTGATCTCATGTTCCATCTCAAGATTTGCATCTTGGAGTAGTAAGATAGGTGTATGAGGTCTCTTTTGTCTCCGCATGACTTGGTCTCCAGTAATATATATAGGTACTGTCATTAGGCTCGCTTGTTCTTCGCTAGAGGAATATTGAGGAGAAACATGGTCCATGATCAAGAGAAAGAGATCTCTCTTAAAGTCCTGAAACACTAACCCAATCATGTTGCAAAGCGAGACCAACAGGAGTATCTAGGAGGTGTGGCACCGCAATAGTGGGACTCTCTGGAAACAGCAAGTATTTCCGATACAGCGGAGCAAGTTGAAAAAACACACAGTGTTTATGGTGTTTCTAAATAAATTAACGTAACCATTCAGCGGGATTACAAAGGCCAGCTTTACCTATATAAGGGGATTGCTAATGAACTATCCTGTGAATATCCAGGCTAACTCTGTTCATTTATTCATACTATACATGGAACAAATTAACTTGGGAAATCATTTCTCCATCATAACATTGGAACTTTGATTGTTACTTGTGCAACAAACAGGCGCTTATTATTTATTTTCTTGAGCCTTATTTGATATATTTTTGTTTTTTACAGTTATGTTTCATTATCATTTTTGTTGATGATTCTCTGTAAGGGGATTTTGACAATCACAGTGCACTATGATAGGAGTCTTTGAAATATCCAATTTAAATTTGGTTATATATTGCGGTTTGTGATCTCCAATAAATGCTGGAAATGTATGCACCTTTTCCTTCAGTGTAATGATATTATTCAGTATTGGTGGATATTTACAATTATGCTGCTGTGGAGGTTTGTCACTAGCTAGGGAGTATATTCCACAATAATTAAGTTAGGGATTAGTTAGTGCAGGATAGGAACTGCTTTGCATTTCTCTTTTGTATTTAGAATATATATATATATATATATATATATATATATATATATATATATATATATATATATATATATATATATATATATATATATATATATGATAACAAAGTAGAAAACTCCTCTGACTAGCAGAGGGGTCAGCTTCTGATAAGGGGCGCTAAACTAGTGAGAGTATAAGGTGAAAGGGATGACAAAATATCTGTATTTCCTAATAAGTGTTTGATGTAACAAATATTGTATGTATGAAGTGGTAAGTGGCTCACGTTTCAAAAAATTGGAGAGATTACAATATATCCCCCTTGAACACAAATGTATTGGATTTGTATAGGAACACGCTAAAATACCTAAGAACAAACCCTGCTGCTAAAAAACAGGGAACCCAGAGGGGCGGGACTAACATTTCCAATAGGTCCCTAACAGAACAAAAATGTTACAAAGGGGCTGGGGCGTGTTTAAGCGCTGAGCAGAATCATAAAGGTAATAATAAGTATGAGCCAGATATAATCCACAACAAATCAGCTGTCAGAAGTATCCAAAATAAACTGTCAGAAGTATCCAAAATAAATAATTCTATACAATATACACTGAAAACTATAAAGTATAATATATGACACTAAAAAACTATAGAGTATAATAAATTACACCGTATATGTGAATAATATAGCAATGAGTCAGTACAGGGTAAGTGTCACATGAAATACTAAATCATTAATAGATAAACAGAAATGCATTCATAGGTGTCACATATAAGTGTAAATCGATGCATAAGTGAACAAAAAATAATAAATCAATAGTGGGCCACGATAATATAGAATAGTTCACAAAGTTCATATACGTCCATATAAGAGAAATTTGTTGAGACGAGAACACAGCACTCTTGCAGTTTTAACTCATCCAGTGAGTGTATTTACAGACTCATACTCCAATAGTATGAGGTCATTTCAGAGCGGTAGAATCTGTATTTTCAATCTTCCTTGGGTACGTAGCTAAGAGGAGTGAGTGTACTCGAGAATTTTTTCTTCCGGTCCTTTATGGTCCCTTGTACGGCTCCTTCTGCTCTTGGATCTGTTTATTATTCACTTCCCTTCGTATCCCTTTGTGGGGCTCCGGTACTGAAATAAAAGGAAGAAGAACGCAGAAAAAAGTGTAATTCTATTTAATAAAATAGTTTGCAGCAAACAAGATTAAAAACACTTAAAATTTGTGACCTCAATGGTATGAGGTAGCAATAGCGTATGCAAAAACAAAGTGACTGCTTGCAGCATGAAAGATGTACATAAAGCTGAACAGGCCGGTTATAATTATCTCGAACGCTGCATTTGGAATCGGCGTGAAGAGTCAAATCGAGTATTCAATAAGAAACAAAGTGTACTAATGTTACACCAACACCTGAAGCGTTTCGAAGGCTTTTAACAATATTTCCTTCTTCATCAGAGGCGATATGTTAAAATGGAGTGAGTAGCGCTTTTTAAAGTTTTGGCGCTAACACACCCACCAAAAGCACTTCCATGGGACGGGCTAGTCTGTGGGGTAAGATTTCCCTTCAGGCTGCTGTCCTCCGCTGTTCCGTAGGCATAAACCACCGGTATTATCACGCCGCTCCAAAGATCTAAAGCTTTGTCAGGCATGAGCATATATGAGGACCCGATAACCTCTTCTACACTCTTGCTTCTGTAGAGAGGGTCTCTGCTCGACATATCACTCCTCCGGACATCTGATGGGGGGATATCATCTATCTCATCTGTGGACCACAGCCGGTCAGATGATTCATTGGCTGTATATAGGATGGGTACCTGTAGGGCCATGCTGGATCTTTGTGTCTTACTTATACCACTGATCTCATGTTCCATCTCAAGATTTGCATCTTGGAGTAGTAAGATAGGTGTATGAGGTCTCTTTTGTCTCCGCATGACTTGGTCTCCAGTAATATATATAGGTACTGTCATTAGGCTCGCTTGTTCTTCGCTAGAGGAATATTGAGGAGAAACATGGTCCATGATCAAGAGAAAGAGATCTCTCTTAAAGTCCTGAAACACTAACCCAATCATGTTGCAAAGCGAGACCAACAGGAGTATCTAGGAGGTGTGGCACCACAATAGTGGGACTCTCTGGAAACAGCAAGTATTTCCGATACAGCGGAGCAAGTTGAAAAAACACACAGTGTTTATGGTGTTTCTAAATAAATTAACGTAACCATTCAGCGGGATTACAAAGGCCAGCTTTACCTATATAAGGGGATTGCTAATGAACTATCCTGTGAATATCCAGGCTAACTCTGTTCATTTATTCATACTATACATGGAACAAATTAACTTGGGAAATCATTTCTCCATCATAACATTGGAACTTTGATTGTTACCTGTGCAACAAACAGGCGCTTATTATTTATTTTCTTGAGCCTTATTTGATATATTTTTGTTTTTTACAGTTATGTTTCATTATCATTTTTGTTGATGATTCTCTGTAAGGGGATTTTGACAATCATAGTGCACTATGATAGGAGTCTTTGAAATATCCAATTTAATATGGTTATATATTGCGGTTTGTGATCTCCAATAAATGCTGGAAATGTATGCACCTTTTCCTTCAGTGTAATGATATTATTCAGTATTGGTGGATATTTACAATTATGCTGCTGTGGAGGTTTGTCACTAGTTAGGGAGTATATTCCACAATAATTAAGTTAGGGATTAGTTAGTGCAGGATAGGAACTGCTTTGCATTTCTCTTTTGTATTTAGAATATATATATATATATATATATATATATATATATATGATAACAAAGTAGAAAACTCCTCTGACTAGCAGAGGGGTCAGCTTCTGATAAGGGGCGCTAAACTAGTGAGAGTATAAGGTGAAAGGGATGACAAAATATCTGTATTTCCTAATAAGTGTTTGATGTAACAAATATTGTATGTATGAAGTGGTAAGTGGCTCACGTTTCAAAAAATTGGAGAGATTACAATATATCCCCCTTGAACACAAATGTATTGGATTTGTATAGGAACACGCTAAAATACCTAAGATCAAACCCTGCTGCTAAAAAACAGGGAACCCAGAGGGGCGGGACTAACATTTCCAATAGGTCCCTAACAGAAGAAAAATGTTACAAAGGGGCTGGGGCGTGTTTAAGCGCTGAGCAGAATCATAAAGGTAATAATAAGTATGAGCCAGATATAATCCACAACAAATCAGCTGTCAGAAGTATCCAAAATAAACTGTCAGAAGTATCCAAAATAAATAATTCTATACAATATACACTGAAAACTATAAAGTATAATATATGACACTAAAAAACTATAGAGTATAATAAATTACACCGTATATGTGAATAATATAGCAATGAGTCAGTACAGGGTAAGTGTCACATGAAATACTAAATCATTAATAGATAAACAGAAATGCATTCATAGGTGTCACATATAAGTGTAAATCGATGCATAAGTGAACAAAAAATAATAAATCAATAGTGGGCCACGATAATATAGAATAGTTCACAAAGTTCATATACGTCCATATAAGAGAAATTTGTTGAGACGAGAACACAGCACTCTTGCAGTTTTAACTCATCCAGTGAGTGTATTTACAGACTCATACTCCAATAGTATGAGGTCATTTCAGAGCGGTAGAATCTGTATTTTCAATCTTCCTTGGGTACGTAGCTAAGAGGAGTGAGTGTACTCGAGAATTTTTTCTTCCGGTCCTTTATGGTCCCTTGTACGGCTCCTTCTGCTCTTGGATCTGTTTATAATTCACTTCCCTTCGTATCCCTTTGTGGGGCTCCGGTACCGAAATAAAAGGAAGAAGAACGCAGAAAAAAGTGTAATTCTATTTAATAAAATAGTTTGCAGCAAACAAGATTAAAAACACTTAAAATTTGTGACCTCAATGGTATGAGGTAGCAATAGCGTATGCAAAAACAAAGTGACTGCTTGCAGCATGAAAGATGTACATAAAGCTGAACAGGCCGGTTATAATTATCTCGAACGCTGCATTTGGAATCGGCGTGAAGAGTCAAATCGAGTATTCAATAAGAAACAAAGTGTACTAATGTTACACCAACACCTGAAGCGTTTCGAAGGCTTTTAACAATATTTCCTTCTTCATCAGAGGCGATATGTTAAAATGGAGTGAGTAGCGCTTTTTAAAGTTTTGGCGCTAACACACCCCCTATACTCCTCACCTTCCGATTGGTCCTACGGGACCACATCCCCAGGCTTTGATGTAACCGGGTGGCGAGGACTCTTCACTATAGATTTCCGTTGGTGCAGATAGATGACAAATTGCAAATGGTTTTCATGCTTTGAAATACCATTCATATAAAAAGATTTTTAAAACATTTAAAAATATATGTCTATGTAAATGGCGTTTTATTAAGCCATTAAGAAATAAATATATTCTGAAAAAATATTTTTCCCTTCGACTATTAGAACCTTGTTTGGGAAAAAGGATCTATAAAAAAATAATCAATTTTAATTTATTTAATAGTTATTAAAAATATATAAACTAAAAGAAAAGCATTAAAAAAAGGTAAAAAAAAAATAATATATATATATATATATATATATATAAATATTTAATAAAAATCTTACAAATATGCCCAATAAAACTCTTCAGGTGTTCCAAACGCAATGTGCTACATATTTGTTTAATTGCATACATACTGGGTACTAGGGTTATCCCCAAAAAAGAGGATTGTGATAACTTTACTTAATACTATATTAATTAACTTAAATATTGTGTTAAATGCATCCTATATTATAAAAGACAAGAGTTTGTCTGAAGCCGTCATGCGCAGTTCAGACAAACTCTTGCCGCTGATCGCACGCGCACCCTTGGCCAGCTGTTGATCGCACGCGCAACCCACTTAGCATGTTTGTTAGCACTTTGACCCCCCTTGCTGCGCACGCACACTCACAAAACTGATTTGAGCCAACGCGCACGCGCACACGAACCCTAGCCGCCTATCACACCCTCGCACTAGCCGTTGACAACCCACTTAGCCTACTAGCCTATCACACAATGCGCACGCGCACACGCACGCGAACCCACGCGCACGCAACTAGCCTAGCCGCCTATCACACCCTCGCACTAGCCGTTGACAACCCACTTAGCAAATAGCCGTTGAAAGCAGCTGATCAGAGACAGGGGAGAGGGAGAGAGGGAGAGAGGGAGACAGGGGAGAGGGAGACAGGGGAGAGGGAGACAGGGGAGAGGGAGAGAGAGACAGGGGAGAGGGAGACAGGGGAGAGGGTGAGAGAGACAGGGGAGAGGGAGACAGGGGAGAGGGAGACAGGGGAGAGGGAGAGAGGGAGAGAGGGGAGAGGGAGAGAGGGGAGAGGGGGAGAGGGGGAGAGGGAGACAGGGGAGAGGGAGACAGGGGAGAGGGAGACAGGGGAGAGGGAGAGAGGGAGACAGGGGAGAGGGAGACAGGGGAGAGGGAGACAGGGGAGAGGGAGACAGGGGAGAGGGTGAGAGGGGAGAGGGTGAGAGGGGAGAGGGAGACAGGGAAGAGGGAGACAGGGGAGAGGGAGACAGGGGAGAGGGAGACAGGGGAGAGGGAGAGAGAGACAGGGGAGAGGGAGACAGGGGAGAGGGAGACAGGCAGGGGAGAGGGAGACAGGGGAGAGGGAGACAGGGGAGAGGGAGACAGGGGAGAGGGAGACAGGGGAGAGGGAGACAGGGAGACAGGGGAGAGGGAGAGAGGGGAGAGGGAGAGAGGGGAGAGGGAGAGAGGGGGAGAGGGAGACAGGGGAGAGGGAGACAGGAGAGAGAGGAGAGGGAGAGAGGGGAGAGGGAGAGAGGGGAGAGGGAGACAGGGGAGAGGGAGAGAGGGGAGAGGGAGAGAGGGGAGAGGGAGAGAGGGGAGAGGGAGAGAGGGGAGAGGGAGAGAGGGAGAGAGGGGAGAGGGAGACAGGGAGAGGGAGAGAGGGGAGAGGGAGAGAGGGGAGAGGGAGACAGGGGAGAGGGAGACAGGGGAGAGGGAGACAGGGGGACAAGGGAGAGGGAGAGAGAGACAGGGGAGAGGGAGAGAGAGACAGGGGAGAGGGAGACAGGGGAGAGGGTGAGAGAGACAGGGGAGAGGGAGACAGGGGAGAGGGAGAGAGAGACAGGGGAGAGGGAGACAGGGGAGAGGGTGAGAGAGACAGGGGAGAGGGAGACAGGGGAGAGGGTGAGAGAGACAGGGGAGAGGGAGACAGGGGAGAGGGTGAGAGAGACAGGGGGGGAGAGAGAGAGAGAGAGAGAGGGGAGAGAGAGAGACAGACAGGGGAGAGAGAGAGAGACAGGGGGGAGGAGAGAGAGGCAGGGGAGTGAGAGAGAGACAGGGGAGTGAGAGTGAGACAGGGGAGTGAGAGTGAGAGAGACAGGGGGGATAGAGTGAGAGAGACAGGGGGGAGAGAGTGAGAGAGACAGGGGGGAGAAAGAGGGGAGAGAGAGAGATAGGGCACAGAGAGAGAGAGAATATAAAAATAAAAATAAACCACACGGCCCGTGTGAACGGGCTTTAGGACTAGTGATGTCATAACATATTTAGACAAGCAGAGTTTAAATCAATAAATAAATGTAATCCATTCCGTAATAGACTAAATACAATATGCTCATAAATTCTTTTATACTGAAACAATATATATTTAAAAAAAAAAAAAAAAAAGAATATATATATTTTTTGGAAAACTAAATTAGAAATGCAAAATGGGAGGAACCACCATGGACAGAGCAACTATCCCCATGCTAACTATAAAAATCATTCTTACAACACAAATATTGGGGATTTTTTAGAGTCAGGTCCATTCCAAAACAACTACAGACCGAACTATGTTCAAGAACCTCAGGAGTGGTTAGAGACCCCCGAATGGAGGGGAAAGGGTGTAAAAAGAAGGTTAGGAGGGGATGTAGAGGAGTAGTTAGACACAGAAAGAAAAAAGAAAAGGCTGATCGGTCCAATGAGAATAGAGAACTGATGAAAATATTCAATTTATCTAAAAGATCCTTTACTAAGCAGGAGGAAGATTTGTTTAAAATGGCTCATTCTTTTGCTCCTACCAGTGGTCCTAACTCATTCACTTTGTTTGTGGATTGGAACAAGTATATCCGTAAGCTTACATTACGCAGACATACCAAAAAGAATGAGGACACTCTGGAGGAGGATAAGGAAAATGACCTGAATATTATAGATCAAATCCAGGATGTAGAAACCATTAAAACCCTAGAGCATTTATTAGTGGAAAATGAACACTTAGAGAATATCAAGACAGTTCTAACATATGATCCACATACCTCATATAAACCTAATTCCTTTTTTATCCCGTTCAGTTTAAAGGACACTCCATACCAGTATTTAATCATCTGGTATTGGATGATTTTAACAAAATGTGCCAGAATAATAAAATAAAAATTGACTAAGAAAGACAAACTTCTGTTAGATGAAATCAAAAAAGATAAAGGGGTTGTCATAAGAGAAGCGGATAAGGGAGGTGGAATAGTTGTACAGGATAGAAAGGACTATATATATATATGTATATATATATGAAGCTAATAGACTTTTGGGGGAGATTGAAACATATTGAAAATTAATAAGAAACCCCACAACAGAGTATTTGCAGATATATAATAGCCTATTAGATGACGCTAAAAACTCAGGAACTTTAAACATGAATGAGTTAAAAATTTGCAAATATTACTGATCCAACAACAGCTATTTTGTATCACCTACCAAAGGTGCATAAAGATCCCCTAAATCAACCCGGCAGACCTATCATGTCTAGAATAGATTCCCTCATGGCTAAATTGTCGGAATTTGTGGATACCTACCTACAGCACATTGTAACCAATTTAAAAATCCTATATAAGGTATTCTATGGATAACATTGAAAAAAATTCTAATATCAAGCGGAGGGATAACTTTCAGTGGGTTACAATGGATGTAAGTAGCTTACATACTTGCATCCCACACGATAAAGGGATTTTATTGGTTGACCTTTGGTTCAAAGAAAGAACCATTCTACCGCTTAACAAACAAGATTTTTTATTATCATCTATTAAATACATCCTTGAACACAATTATTTTCTCTTTGAAGACAATTATTACACCTGAAGAGTTTTATCAGGCATATTTGTAAGATTTTTATTAAATATTTATATATTTTTTTTTTTAAAAAACATTTTTTTTATACTTTTCTTTTAGTTTATATATTTTTAATAACTATTAAATACATTAAAATTGATTCATCTTTTATAGAGCCCTTTTCCCAAACAAGGTTCTAATAGTCCAAGGGAAAAATTATTTTTTGGAATATATTTATTTCTTAATGGCTTAACAAAACACCATTTACATAGACATATATTTTTAAATGTTTTAAAAAATCATTTTATTTGAATGGTATTTCAAAGCATGAAAACCATTTGTAATTTGCCATATATCTGCACCAACGGAAATCTATAGTGAAGAGTCCTCACCACCCGGTTACATCAAAGCCTGGGGATGTGGTCCCGTAGGACCAATCGGAAGTCGAGGAGTATAGGGGCTGTGTTAGCGCCAAAACTTTAAAAAGCGCTAAACACTCCATTTTAACATATCGCCTCTGATGAAGAAGGAAATATTGTTAAAAGCCTTCGAAGCGCATCAGGTGTTGGTGTACCATTGTTACACTTTGTTTCTTATTGAATACTCGATTTGACTCTTCACGCCGATTCCAAACGCAGTGGTCGAGATAATTATAACCGGCCTGTTCAGCTTTATGTACATCTTTCATGCTGCAAGCTGTCACTTTGTTTTTGCATACGCTATTGTTACCTCATACCATTGAGGTCAAAAATTGTAAGTGTTTTTAATCTTGTTTGCTGCAAACTATTTTATTAAATAGAATTACACTATTTTCTGCATTTCTCTTCTTCCTTTTATTTCGGTACTGGAGCCCCACAAAGGTATATGAAGGGAAGTGAATAATAAACAGATCCAAGAGCCGTTCAAGGGACCATAAAGGACCGGAAGAAAAATTCATGAGCACACTCACTCCTCTTAGCTACGTACCCAAGGATCGTTGAAAATACAGATTCTACCGCTTCAAAATTACCTCATACTATTGGGGTATGAGTCTGTAAATACACTCATTGGAGGGGTTAAAACTGCAAGAGTGCTGTGTTCCCGTCTCAACATATTTCTATCTTATATGGACGTATATGAACTTTGTGAATTATTCTATATTATCGTAGCCCACTATTGATTTATTATTTTTTGTTCACTTATGCATCAATTTACACTTATATGTGACACCTATGAATGCATTTCTGTTTATCCATCAATGATTTAGTATTTCATGTGACACTTACCCTATACTGACTCATTGCTATATTATTCATATATACGGTGTCATTTATTATACTCTATAGTTTTATAGTGTCATATATTATACTTTATAGTTTTCAGTGTATATTGTATTACAGAATTATTTATTTTGGATACTTCTGACAGTTTATTTTGGATACTTCTAACAGCTGATTTGTTGCGGATTATATCTGGCTCATACTTATTATTACCTTTATGATTCTGCTCAGCTTAAACACGCCCCAGCCCCTTTGTAACATATATATATACTGTATATATATATATATATATATATATATATATATATATATATATATATATATATATATATATATATATATATATATATATATATATATATATATATATATATATATATATGGATGTATAGTAGTATATGCACTCTCACCAACACACTACAACTCGCCAGGGTGCTATAGCCAGGTATGTAGAAGCAAAAATTAGTAAGCACTCACTGGACTGTAGACAGCAATTTACATCAAATAGAATTTATTGTGACGCTGGAGTCGTGCGCAAAACCAGCATAGGTCCCTGTAATTAGGGTAAAATATAATGAATAATGTTATAAATGAGTAAATGTATATACACTAATGTGTGATCCTATGTGAACAAACTGTAAATATGTCTGATAGCCCCTAAGACATGACCGATCTACTGAACAACTATACCGGACTTTTCATAAAAGTAAAAACAACAAAATGCCTGATAGGTGGAAAATGACATACCCCCGTGGCTTGATAGGACAGGCAGATTCGTTATTGGTGGACACGCCTTGATCAATGTTATTGGTCAAACATTCTGAAAACAACAAGCGTTCCAATTGGCTAACCAGACGCAGATGACTAACCGTCACAAACAACAGCAATATGGACGGTTGTCTTGGTAACCCAAGACAACATTTCCTATATCACGACTTTACCGCGTCTCGCAAAATTATAAATACACAAACGTCACGCCGCAACATATGCAAGCTCCGGCGGTTGTCCTGGCAACAACTATACATAAATAAATAAACATGCCTGATAGGTGGAAAATGTCATACCCCCGTGGTTTGATAGGCAGATTCGTCATTGATGGTCACGCCTTGATCGATGTTATTGGTCAAACCTTCTGAAGACAACAAACGTTCTAATTGGTTAACCCGACGCAGATGGTCACAAACAGTAGCACTGTGAACGGTTGTCTTGGTAACCCAAGACATCATTTCCATATAACCCGACCTTACCGCGTCTAGCAAAAGCATAAATACACAAACGACACGCCGCGACGTATACACGCTCCGGCAGTTGTCCTGGCAACAAATACAACAAATACTAAACAGCACCCATAGTGTTGGCCGAGCTGAATCCTATCGCCCTAATAACATCAACTATCATAGTGCCCAGGGAACACACCGCCTCATCATCTTAACAAAAATAAAACTATAAAACCAAAAACCATGTCAAGATCATCGCCGTGACACCATAGCGAATCACTATACATCAAGCTACCTGGTTGCCATAGTAACCCAAGCATACATACCAACCACCAATAGAGGTCTCGCTGTGTTCTATATATAACCAAACATAGGGAGTCCAGAGGCGCCTAACTGGCCCTCACAGCAGAGATGTAAAAATAACAATAAAAATAATAAAAATAAAATAGAAAATGCCAAGCAGCAATCGCTTTACAATGACACGAAGTGCATCTACAACAATCCCTGCCGACTTAACATATCGTGTCAACCCGTGACATCTAAAGGAAACGGCAAACACCATCTGTCAAACCCTATATTTCTGTTTACTCCAAACAGAAGGGCAGACACAATCATCGCTAATGATAACAGCAGTGATAAACAAAAAATCAGAGGAACAGAATGGGTGACTCCACATTGGGATCTACACCCACCCTGACACTACTACTTGTGTATAAACAATATCATACCCCAGTGGCAGTCCTATATCCTAAACCATCAAAACCTAAAATTAGGTAGAATAAAAATGACATAAAAAAAAAAAAAAATCTACCAACTACCCAAAAACAGCACCACCTGTCAGTGGCCAACAACCACATGTGATAACCCAATTCAATATCGAAAAAGGACATTTAATCACACCCCAGCCCTATGTCATCAGGACCGTAACTCATGTATAGAAGGCATATCAGACACACAGAACACAAAGTGTATGTGATATGTGTCATATAATTCTCATAAAAAAATTAAAAACAAATTAAAAACAAAACACACCTCATGTTAACTAATAAATATTGAAAAAATATGGAAAACAATATATGGTACCAAAATAGAGGAGGACATGAACGCACTCATAAGAGTATATAAAGGACACAATAGGAAATTCAAACCAAATTAGGCAAACAGAGGATAACTAAAGCATGGAACGTAGACTCTCATTCCGCCATCACCATGTAATACAGGGTGATGAATGCAGGATCAATAGATCAATAGGCTCTCATCCAATCAATGGACTCTCATACGACCAGGTCTTTATAGGAAGTTCTGCCATCCCGTTTGGATGTTGAGGCCTCTCGGGGCCAGTGTGCATAGTTCATGAATCCACCGTGCTTCTTTTTGTAACAGGATCTTGGCTCTATTTCCTCCTCGTCTTAGCACTGGCACGTGGTCAATGATTCTAAACCGTAGGTCACTCACTGTGTGTCCCGCTTCTAGGAAGTGACGTGCTACCGGATGTTCTGCCTTCCCAGATTTTATTGCTGCTCTAATGCTCGACCGATGATTCGCCATTCTCACTCTGGCATCGTCAGTCGTCTTTCCAGTATAGAATTTCCCGCAGGGGCAATTGAGAAGATATATGATAAACTGGGTTGTGCATGTCAAAAAATACTTGATCTGATATCTTTTGCGACGATCTGGATGTTGAAATGTCGTACCCGTGTGCATGCTGTTACAGGTTACACAACTAATGCATTTATAGCATCCCACTTTTTTCTTCAGCCAAGTATCATTTTTCAAGGAGATATCAGTCTTCATTAGCATGTCTCTCAAACTCTTGCCTCTACGGTATGCCATTCTGGGTGCCGACCAATCAGCAAATGGTAATGTAGGATCACTCTGGAGTATTTTCCATTCTTCTTTGACTGCTTGAGCAATCTGGTACTGGCCTGGGTTATATGTTGTCACAAATGTAAGTTGTGGATTGGTTACGATGTTTTGAATTTGTTGTTCATTTTGAGATGAGAAAGCCCGTTCCAATTGATTCTCTAGATTCTTTTTATCATAACCTCGTTGGAGAAATCTTTGTGTCATTTCTGACATTTGCGCTTGCATCAGGTCCTCATCGGTATTATTTCTTATTACCCTTTGGTATTGTGCTTTCGGAATATTGCGTATGAGTGCTGGCTGGTGGCAACTCCTAGCATGTAGCAGTGTGTTACGATCCGTTTTCTTCCTGAAAAGTGTGGTACCCAGTCCATTAGAGGTTTTAAATACTCTAACATCAAGAAAATCAACTGTGGTCTTGTTGAAAGTATGTTGAAATTTGATAGTACTGTCCATCGCATTCAGGGTATGGATCCAATTGTCCAACGCTTGTTCACCATTTCTCCATATAAGGAACACGTCATCTATGTAACGGCAATAAAAAGAAATGGCATCCATTTCATACACCTTCATCTGGATAGATTCATAATCAGCCATAAATAGATTGGCCAGCGATGGGGCCATATTTGACCCCATTGCGGTCCCTTCTATCTGAAGGTAGTAATTATTCTCAAAACGGAAGAAATTATTTTCCAAACATATCGTTAGGAGATCAACCATGACTTCTTCTGGAGGTCCCACATATGGACTCTTTCATAGATGGTTAACTACAGCTGCAATACCCAATTTGTGGGGGATAACCGTGTAAAGACTGCACACATCCATCGTCACAAGGAGTTCAGTTGGCTGTATATCATTTAGTTGGATGATGGATCGAATGAAAGCGTTAGAATCTTGAGTGTAAGATTTCATTCTCTTGACCATTGGTTGTAGATGGAAGTCCAGGAATTCAGCAAGTGGTTGTAGAAGTGATCCCCTCGCCGAGACGATAGGCCTCCCTGGCGGATTCTTTGGATCCTTATGGATTTTCGGTAGTGTGTAGATGATCGGTGTTATGGGATAGTCCCTTTTCAAGAATTTATGCTCTTGTGTGGTAATACTCCCCATCTCACACCACCTGTCGAGTTTCTCATCAATGTATTTTTTCAATTGGTTCGTTGGATCCGTTTGTAGAATCCTGTAAGTTTTTTTGTCTGTTATTTGGCCCAAGAGTTCTCTTCTATAATGTTGTAGAACCATCACGACCACCGCTCCACCCTTATTAGCCGGGCGTATTATAATGGTCGTATCCTCAGAGAGTGACTTGAGTGCCTGTCTCTCATCTTTGGTTAGGTTGTCCATTCTTCTCCTATTGGGGATGTTTTTGGAGACTTGGCTCAGATAGTTTGTGTATGCCGTGATGGCTGGATTCTGTGATCTAGGATCAAATGTCCCAGGAGTACGAAAAGGTGTGATCTCACTGTTATCCATCTTGAAGAATTCTTTAAGTCTCAAATTCCTACCAAATTTCTGTATATCAATATATGTATCAAATGGATTGGACTTTATTGTCGGAACGAAAGATAAACCTTTGTTCAATAGGGAGGTCTCTGATTGTGACAGTGGTCTTGAGCTGATGTTGAATACATTATTCATCTCCTCTGCCTCAGAGGGCGGCGTGACATGTCACGCCGCCCTCCGAGGCAGAGGAGATGAATAACACCGATCATCTACACACTACCGAAAATCCATAAGGATCCAAAGAATCCGCCAGGGAGGCCTATCGTCTCGGCGAGGGGATCACTTCTACAACCACTTGCTGAATTCCTGGACTTCCATCTACAACCAATGGTCAAGAGAATGAAATCTTACACTCAAGATTCTAACGCTTTCATTCGATCCATCATCCAACTAAATGATATACAGCCAACTGACCTCCTTGTGACGATAGATGTGTGCAGTCTTTACACGGTTATCCCCCACAAATTGGGTATTGCAGCTGTAGTTAACCATCTACGAAAGAGTCCATATGTGGGACCTCCAGAAGAAGTCATGGTTGATCTCCTAACGATATGTTTGGAAAATAATTTCTTCCGTTTTGAGAATAATTACTACCTTCAGATAGAAGGGACCGCGATGGGGTCAAATATGGCCCCATCGCTGGCCAATCTATTTATGGCTGATTATGAATCTATCCAGATGAAGGTGTATGAAATGGATGCCATTTCTTTTTATTGCCGTTACATAGATGACGTGTTCCTTATATGGAGAAATGGTGAACAAGCGTTGGACAATTGGATCCATACCCTGAATGCGATGGACAGTACTATCAAATTTCAACATACTTTCAACAAGACCACAGTTGATTTTCTTGATGTTAGAGTATTTAAAACCTCTAATGGACTGGGTACCACACTTTTCAGGAAGAAAACGGATCGTAACACACTGCTACATGCTAGGAGTTGCCACCAGCCAGCACTCATGCGCAATATTCCGAAAGCACAATACCAAAGGGTAATAAGAAATAATACCGATGATGACCTGATGCAAACGCAAATGTCAGAAATGACACAAAGATTTCTCCAACGAGGTTATGATAAAAAGAATCTAGAGAATCAATTGGAATGGGCTTTCTCATCTCAAAATGAAAAACAAATTCAAAACATCGTAACCAATCCACAACTTACATTTGTGACAACATATAACCCAGACCAGTACCAGATTGCTCAAGCAGTCAAAGAAGAATGGAAAATACTCCAGAGTGATCCTACATTACCATTTGCTGATTGGTCGGCACCCAGAATGGCATACCATAGAGGCAAGAGTTTGAGAGACATGCTAATGAAGACTGATATCTCCTTGAAAAATGATACTTGGCTGAAGAAAAAAGTGGGATGCTATAAATGCATTAGTTGTGTAACCTGTAACAGCATGCACACGGGTACGACATTTCAACATCCAGATCGTCGCAAAAGATATCAGATCAAGTATTTTTTGACATGCACAACCCAGTTTATCATATATCTTCTCAATTGCCCCTGCGGGAAATTCTATACTGGAAAGACGACTGACGATGCCAGAGTGAGAATGGCGAATCATCGGTCGAGCATTAGAGCAGCAATAAAATCTGGGAAGGCAGAACATCCGGTAGCACGTCACTTCCTAGAAGCGGAACACACAGTGAGTGACCTACGGTTTAGAATCATTGACCACGTGCCAGTGCTTAGACGAGGAGGAAATAGAGCCAAGATCCTGTTACAAAAAGAAGCACGGTGGATTCATGAACTATGCACACTGGCCCCGAGAGGCCTCAACTTCCAAACGGGATGGCAGAACTTCCTATAAAGACCTGGTCGTATGAGAGTCCATTGATTGGATGAGAGCCTATTGATCTATTGATCCTGCATTCATCACCCTGTATTACATGGTGATGGCGGAATGAGAGTCTACGTTCCATGCTTTAGTTATCCTCTGTTTGCCTAATTTGGTTTGAATTTCCTATTGTGTCCTTTATATACTCTTATGAGTGCGTACATATCCTCCTCTATTTTGGTACCATATATTGTTTTCCATATTTTTTCAATATTTATTAGTTAACATGAGGTGTGTTTTGTTTTTAATTTGTTTTTAATTTTTTTATGAGAATTATATGACACATATCACATACACTTTGTGTTCTGTGTGTCTGATATGCCTTCTATACATGAGTTACGGTCCTGATGACATAGGGCTGTGGTGTGATTAAATGTCCTTTTTCGATATTGAATTGGGTTATCACATGTGGTTGTTGGCCACTGACAGGTGGTGCTGTTTTTGGGTAGTTGGTAGATTTTTTTTTTTTTTTTATGTCATTTTTATTCTACCTAATTTTAGGTTTTGATGGTTTAGGATATAGGACTGCCACTGGGGTATGATATTGTTTATACACAAGTAGTAGTGTCAGGGTGGGTGTAGGTCCCAATGTGGAGTCACCCATTCTGTTCCTCTGATTTTTCGTTTATCACTGCTGTTATCATTAGCGATGATTGTGTCTGCCCTTCTGTTTGGAGTAAACAGAGATATAGGGTTTGACAGATGGTGTTTGCCGTTTCCTTTAGATGTCACGGGTTGACACGATATGTTAAGTCGGCAGGGATTGTTGTAGATGCACTTCGTGTCATTGTAAAGCGATTGCTGCTTGGCATTTTCTATTTTATTTTTATTATTTTTATTGTTATTTTTACATCTCTGTTGTGAGGGCCAGTTAGGCGCCTCTGGACTCCCTATGTTTGGTTATATATAGAACACAGCGAGACCTCTATTGGTGGTTGGTATGTATGCTTGGGTTACTATGGCAACCAGGTAGCTTGATGTATAGTGATTCGCTATGGTGTCACGGCGATGATCTTAACATGGTTTTTGGTTTTATAGTTTTATTTTTGTTAAGATGATGAGGCGGTGTGTTCCCTGGGCACTATGATAGTTGATGTTATTAGGGCGATAGGATTCAGCTCGGCCAACACTATGGGTGCTGTTTAGTATTTGTTGTATTTGTTGCCAGGACAACTGCCGGAGCGTGTATACGTCGCAGCGTGTCGTTTGTGTATTTATGCTTTTGCTAGACGCGGTAAGGTCGGGTTATATGGAAATGATGTCTTGGGTTACCAAGACAACCGTTCACAGTGCTACTGTTTGTGACCATCTGCGTCGGGTTAACCAATTAGAACGTTTGTTGTCTTCAGAAGGTTTGACCAATAACATCGATCAAGGTATGACCATCAATGACGAATCTGCCTATCAAACCACGGGGGTATGACATTTTCCACCTATCAGGCATGTTTATTTATTTATGTATAGTTGTTGCCAGGACAACCGCCGGAGCTTGCATATGTCGCGGCGTGACGTTTGTGTATTTATAATTTTGCGAGACGCGGTAAAGTCGTGATATAGGAAATGTTGTCTTGGGTTACCAAGACAACCGTCCATATTGCTGTTGGTTGTGACGGTTAGTCATCTGCGTCTGGTTAGCCAATTGGAACGCTTGTTGTTTTCAGAATGTTTGACCAATAACATCGATCAAGGCGTGTCCACCAATGACGAATCTGCCTGTCCTATCAAGCCACGGGAGTATGTCATTTTCCACCTATCAGGCATTTTGTTGTTTTTACTTTTATGAAAAGTCCGGTATAGTTGTTCAGTAGATCGGTCATGTCTTAGGGGCTATCAGACATATTTACAGTTTGTTCACATAGGATCACACATTAGTGTATATACATTTACTCATTTATAACATTATTCATTATATTTTATCCTAATTACAGGGACCTATGCTGGTTTTGCACACGACTCAATTTTTGCACACGGCACATTCTCATTGGTAGTTCACCTAGGGGAGGGTTATATGGGTTTATAAATGTTTGGTTTTTGCACCTGTTGTTTGTCAGAGGAAGGGACGCTGTTGGTCCCGAAACGTCACAATAAATTCTATTTGATGTAAATTGCTGTCTACAGTCCAGTGAGTGCTTATTAATTTTTGCTTCTATATATATATATATATATATATATATATATAAAAATGTTCGGAGCTGTAGTAATGTGCGTCCTCTCAATTATAGAGCTTGCTCCTCCCCCCGTGCACACATATACAGTTTAGTATGAGGATGGTGAGGTTTAAGAGAGGCCTTTATGTGAGAGGAAGCGGGTTTTACTATCATATGTGGCAATATTCATATGTTCCATAGTAATTTTGTTTTCTCTATTCATGCCCTCTGCATGCCACTCACTTTTTAAAATATAAAAAAAAGTTTTCCTGTTTTTCATATTGCAAGCTTATAGTATGCTCATTGTGTTTGAAATTGATTGATATGGTCTACAATAAACTTAATGTCAATGGAAACAGTTTACCATTGTATTTCCCTGTTGTATTGTGCACGGAAATTTATATAAAAAGTAGGTAAGG
Organism: Bombina bombina; assembly: GCF_027579735.1. Classification (NCBI taxonomy): domain Eukaryota; kingdom Metazoa; phylum Chordata; class Amphibia; order Anura; family Bombinatoridae; genus Bombina; species Bombina bombina. The sequence goes on along the minus strand of NC_069502.1, from coordinate 309,600,281 downwards.
AATATAACAATTACAACAGACAGAAAATTTTAAATAACTAAAACATTCCAAAATAACAATTTTACCAAGACTATATTGTGGCAGTGATATGTTACCCACATGTATGAGAATACATAGGTACCAAGATTGCACTTAACATGCAAGAATGTGGAGCCAGTGCCTACTGATATGCTGAAGAGCTTCTTATCATTCCTTGACGCTTTTAGTATTTTGTAGCATTCTGTTGCATTTTTCCTCCAATATGCATGCTTTCTAATTTATGATAGAAATTGATATTGGTCCCCAGAACTGTACTCCATACTCAAGGTGAGGTCTCGCCAGGGATTTATATAGTGACAGAATTATGCTTTCCTCTCTTGCATCAATGCCTCTTTTAATACATTCTATTATCTTAGCCTTAGACGCCATTGCCCTGCATTGTGCACATATCTTTAGCTTGTTATCTATAACTACTCCCAAATCCCCGTCCTCCTCTGTTATGCTAGGTCTAGTCTCATTTAAATAATAGGTTGACTTTTTACTTCCAAAATATAGAACCTTGAATTTTAAACTATTAAATCAAATCTTCCATTTACCTGCCCAAGTCCTGCAAGTCCTGGAGTTCTATGCCTGAGGATAATGAGTCTTGAAAAATTAGGAGAAGAGGTTTGGCTATACTAAGTTCCCATAAAACCCTTATGTGTATTCCATCTGGGCCTGAGGATAATGAGTCTTTAAACTTTAGGAGTAGAGGTTTGGCTATAACAGTGCTATGTTCCCGTAAAACCATTCGGTATATTCCATCTTGGTCTGAAGTTTATTTACCTTAATATTATCCAGTTTTTTCCTGATATCCTTTAGAGATAACCAAGTTAATGGTATGATATTGTATGTTCTAGTTTGTTTAAACTATCTCCTATTAGTTAATTTCTAGTTTATACTGAAGAAAAGAACTGGTTTAGTACCTCAGCCTTCTCCCTGTCACTGTTAATCATGCTCCCCTTCACACATTTTAATGTACCTATATTTTCCTTCTTAGATTTTTGCTGCCATTTATTTACTTAAAAAAACTTTTAGAGGTTGACTTAGAATCCTTTGCAATTAATCTTTCATTTTCAATTTTGATTAATTTGATTGCATTTATGCATGCTTTGTTACATTCCTTATATATTTGGAATGTTGAGTCTGTACTATTTTCTTTTAATAATTTATTTTTGGCCTTTTAGAGTTCCACAGTTTAAAGACCAACATGAAAGGGATTAGAACAACACACAGCATGACATAATGATGTCTGATGCCTTTATTCACATATTATAAAACCATGGCCTACTTTTCATTGCTATTGTTAACTCTCTAAACTGTTGGTAATAAGTATTTCAATTAAAGCCAGTAGAGATTTTATGTTACCACTAGTATATAACAACAATGTTTGTATCTTCTTTCACATTCAAGTGTTTAATGGGACATTAAAAAGTTTTTGTTGTTTAAAGTTTATTTTTATTGAGGCTAGATACATCATACAGGCAAATGGCATAGAATTCCAAATATACATAAGTAAGCATACAATAAAGATCTAGCACAGTTCAATAGCACATAGTAATACATGTCAGGAACAGTAGAATATACCTACACAATAAGCATTGCTCAATATATAGCTAGCAAAAATAACTCCAGTTTTTAAAGAAAAAATACTTAATATTAACCCCTATCTACCATATTTAGCCAAAAAGGAGAGATCAGATTCCCCCTATGGTATATAATAGCCACTCTTGGATCATCTATCTCATCATTAAACTATGAAGGGGGATTGCAGGTTTAGTGAACAAATATTGCCACGTTTGAACCCAAGACATATTAATATACAACTAGGTAATTGTTAAAGTAGGTATAGAAAAGAAAACTAAAAAAATAAAGTGTTATACTCCTGGGAGAGACCATCTGACTGACTCTTATAACTATGTCTTTTAATCTCTCTTAGGAACTCCAAAATAATAATAATACAAATAATAATAACTACTTGATATATGAACAGGAGTATTATAGGAGACAATAAAACCAAAGTAGATTAGCTATCTAATACTCAAATTAGTCAAAGTGGCAATTTTCACGATAGTGGGACACCTTACTGCAGAATTAGCAACCTGTGCCTGCAGCTCATTGACTTCATCTTGGTGGTTCTTCTTAAGGAAAATCAATTCTTCTTTGTGAAACTCTGTCTCATTCTCTAGGTTCAGCCTAGACAGGTTGGTATCATCAAACTAATACAAGCGTGCAGTGAATGTCAGCGCCAGGCACAAGACTACCAGACACTACTCAACTGTGGAATCTAACCAATAATAACAATAATAATAATAAATTATAGGGCAGTGACAGTGCCCCAGAAGGGATAAACAAAACAGGTTGACAGTGGCTCTGCGTTAATAATTAAATGACTAAGAGCATCTTGTTGGAGCATAAAGTATGAAAAGTAAACATTACAAAACTCTATGGGCCAGATTATGAGTAGAGTGCAAATGATAAGGGGTTTATTGCAGGTGTTTGCACTCGGGCTTACTGCTCATATTACTAGTTGAAAGTAAACATCATTGTTTTAGCGCAATCTTGATTTGTGCTAGAATGATTACTGGGTCCTCAGAGCTCTGGGTAACTATTTTGCAAAACAAAAAAGTGTCACAAAACACATCAAAAATACATTACAAAGTACACTCATAATAAAACCATTTAATAAACATTATTAAAAAAAAAAATGTACACAAAAGTTATAAAGGCTCTAAGATATGAGGTCTCAAGTATTAGGAAAAAATGGACCGCAAATGGCTGTAACATAGAGATACATACATAAGAAAGGACTAACTTTGTTGTATATGTATGTTTATGTGTGTGTGTATATATATATATATATATATATATATATAGATGTGTATGTGTGAGTACATATGTTTGTATATATTTATATGTGTATAGATTTATTTTCAGACATGTACACATATAAACACATACATACATATGTATTAGTGAATTGGAGCCATTTGCAATTAAGTAAATGAAAACATGTAAAAGCATATTCATGCAATATTAATGTTTAATTAAATGTTATACTGTGTATTTACTGTAAGTATTTCACATAGCAGAATATATATAGATAGATAAATAGATAGATAGATAAATAGATAGATAGGTATAAATATATTTTTTGAATAAATAGAAAATATTCTGCAATGTGAAGAACATTGGAATGTGAAATATTCATATTTTCATGTCGGGTTAGCGCACTGGAGAATATGTGATCAGGTGTGCGCACCAGTAGGGTGTTAGTTTCCCCCAAAACTTTTTTTTTGCACCATTGACTTCTATGGGGGAATAAGTTATCACAAATGCATTATTGTAAGTTCAGCTTTTTATGCTCTGCGGGTTAGCGCACAAACAAAAACAATTTACTTTCAACTTGTGATATGAGTGCAACCCAGTGTGCAAAAGCTTACTTCTAGTGCAGTGGGAGCATTAAATAATTTGACCCAAAATACTCTATGTAAGAGTTATTCTCATTTTGAAATGATTCAACTAAATAGTTTTTTTTATATTAAAACTCAGTGACAATGCTATGTCCCTTATTTATGGTTTTGAGTAATTCAATTACTGAATGTTAATTTAATAGTTCAGTGTGATTCTAATTTTTAAACAATTTACAAGATCAGACAATAGTTAATGCTTTCAATGAAAAAAATTTTTTAAACTCTTGTCAGTCAGGATGAGTTAAGTTCAGAATAGCTGCAAAGCCATAATTCCTGGAACCTTTTGAATCAAGACAATGGAAGTATATGGTCACTTAATTTAATTTATTTGATGTCCTTTGATGCATTTCGTAAACCCTAATAAAATAGTATATATATATATATCCAAATGTTAACATCGTTTTTTTTATGTTTTATGATTTCAATGCTATAAAAAAAAATACACATCAATTTCTATGTCATTTTACGTTTCAACTCTAATATCTAGGACTCAAGTGCAGTGCATTGTGTATTCCCTATACTTAAAGATCACAATGTATTTGTACCCTCATAATAATGAACTCTGCACTATGGTATAGAATTAGCATTTTACAATTATTAATAACAATAATAATAATTTGCTTACAAATACAGCTGGGAGCTCGACTATAAAGACATTGCAGTGAAAATTTTAGTTATGCAAGTTTGCCATCTAGAGCTTGCAAAGGGAACTGTGCTTAATTTTTGTGCTTTAAAGAGTTATGCGGAAATCATTTTTTCATGCTAAATTGGGCAGATTCATTAACCTTTAATTGTAGTCAGGTAATTTAAAATAATAATTCCTAAACCAAGGTAATAGAAAAATAGAAAAAGCCAGGAATGCATTGCAGTTCTTATATTAGTTTGCTATTAATTAGAGCAGTAATTGATGTGTGAGGTACTCATTACAAACAGGCTCTTGACAAAAGTACTCTCCCTAACTATTATCACGTTTTAACACAGTTGCTACATATATGGCTAAATTTTTGACATATGGAAGCCATCAGACATACGTTTCTTAAGGGGGAAATACAAGTTTCTTATAAATCTGATAAAATATGTTTTTAAACAATTAAAGCATTATCAGGTCTGGTAAAATTACTTTTAGTCACTCATTTTTACACAATATAACAATATTAAAATTATTAGTGTTATCACTGTAAAATAGAGATGTGCATTTATTCCGCAATAAATCAATATGGCTGCACCTCACTGATGAGGCCCCAAATAGGCCGAAACGTACGTCTGGGGTTTTGCCGTTTCTCTCATTCAGAGAGGGATTGCCTGGTATTTCGGGACTGGACTGCAGTGTTAAGTCCGGATCAGACTGGTATACAAGAGGAAAGTCCTTCTTTGTGAAAGGCACATGTTGAGCAAAATGAGGCTGCTTCTTGGATGGTAACTAGCCATAGAACAAGCTATTATGCTATTGTTCATTCCCAGGTTGAGCGCTTCTCTGTTTTTATTTATGCAATAAATCAGGAAGAAAAGAAAGTGGCTACAAGCCTCATTTGGCTCTTTTCAGAGCCGCAATTATTCTTTTGAAAGTGCAACACACTCAGATCTGTGTAAATATAGATCTCCGTGTGTTTGCACTTTTACAAGAATCATCGTGGCTCTGAAAAGAGCTGAAAGTGGCTTGCGGCCACTTTCTTTTCTTCCTGATTTGTTACACAAATAAAAGCACTCCACAAATTCCTTATTACATTTAAAACACACACATCTTAAATGGTAACTCTTCAATTATAACAGCAAACTAGTTCCCTTAGACATCCTTGTTAGTTTTGCTCCCAGAAACTCTCAGCAAGCCACACACTTCAGAAAGACAGTCTCCCTAAATGTGCTAAACATTGGCTGAACCTTAAACGTCCTGTTGTCTGTGAGTAGAGTTGCCACCTTGTCTAGTTTGCATGAACAGTTATAGAGTATTCATCAGGAACTAAAGCTGTTAGGACTGATTTTAAACAATTATTTATGTATAATTAGATTTCAGTACACTTAGAAAAAGTTTGACCATGATAACATCTTTATATCAATATTTTATCTATATTTTCAACTTTGACCTGAACCTTAAAAATACCAGACATTTCAGTAAAATATCAGTTGGGTGGCAACCCTAGCTGTGAGCTGCTTTCAAGAGAAAGTTATGGACTCTCAGGAAAACAGAAATTTACAAGGAAGTGCCAGTTGTAACATGTAAAAACCTGGCATGTCTGAAAGCTCTGTTAGACGCATATACAAAACAAAATTGAATGTTGTCAGTGCATTTTAACTTGCATTGTTTATTAAATGAATACACATTTTCCTATCAGTAATTGTTCAGGGAATATTCCATTTTTCAGATGTAGTGGTCCTAAAAATTAAATTTCAATCATGTGAAAATGCAAGAGTATATTAGACCACTTGATCAGTGACAATTCCAGACAATCTGCAGGAAGCGGATCTACTAAGAAGCAAAAAACAAGTAGCCAATCGAAATGGAAAACAGTCAAAAGTTAAGACACTGTTATACAATATATAAAGTCTATTAAATGGAATGAATTTTAGGCGTTTTGTCTGGGATGCATACTGGCATAATACTTTATTAAACACTGACATTTGTGGAATATTATATGCACTCCAATGAAGCCTCAACAGTATGCCAATAAAGGGACATGAAATATTTTTTATATGCTAGAAATTAATCACTCCATTGCAAAAGATTTGCAAACACTGTTGTAACATTTTCTTATTGTGGTATTGATTGATTTTAACTATGTGTTTTATTTAGCTCTTTTGCTCCAGAGCTGAAACTGGCTGGTAATTAGTGGCTGCACACCAGCTGTCTTCTGCTAGGTCCTGTTAAGCATTGCTGCTCCAGAACTGACTTTTACCAAGGGGTTAAACACATAGTTATATGCAAGAAAAAGTGCAATCAAAATAAAACACTCTAGAGGAAATCTCGGGGTGCAGTTGACTTTCTTCACTTCAAGTTCATCTTGAACTCCTACTATTCTGCTCTTAACCTTTCTAAGCAAGATTACTTCTCTACTCTTATCTCTACTCTTTCTTCAAACCCAAAACGTCTTTTCTCCACTTTCAATACTCTTCTCCGCCCACCCCACCTCCTATTACAACTTCTCTCTCAGCTCAAGATTTTGCCAGCCATTTCAATAACAAAATCAGAAATTAAATCATCTCTCAACACTCTACCAGTCTCCAATCCCTCTCAAAAACTTGAAATCATCCAAAACCCACAAAGCCATACACTTATATCTTTCTCCCCTTTTCCTGAGGAAGAAGTTTCTGCCCTTATACTGTCCTCTCGCCTCACTACCTGTCCCCTCAATCCCATCCCCTCACAGCTATTCCCTTCCCTCTCCACTACTCTTACCCCATACTCACACAGATTTTTAACTTCTCCCTCAGCACCGGTATATTTCCCACATCTCTAAAACATGCATTGGTCACTCCTATCCTCAAAAAAATCTTCTCTCGATCCAACCTCCCCATCTAACTACCGCCCTATTTCCCTACCCTCTCTTGCCTCAAAACTTCTTAAAAAGCTAGTATACACTTGTCTATCACATTTGCTTACATTGAACTCCCTCCTTGACCCACTACAATCTGGATTTTCTCTCGAACACTCCACAGAGACAGCACTCGTTAAGATTATCAATGACCTACTTACAGCAAAATTGAAAGGTCACTTCTCTCTGCTAATCCTCTTCGATCAATCTGCAGTCTTTAATACTGTTGACCACCCTCTTTTCCTCCAAACCCTCAAATCCTTCAGCATTTGCAACACAGCCCTCTCATGGTTCTCTTCCTATCTGTCTAACCATATCTTTAGTGTAGTATTCTCGGGCGCATCCTCTGCCCCTTTACCACTTTCTGCTGGGGTACCTCAAGACTCTGTTCTTGGTCCCCTTCTCTTCTCAATCTATATGTCATCATTAGGTTACTTAATAAAGTCCCATGGGTTTCAATATCACTTGTATGCTGATGACACAAAAATCTACCTCTCTGCACCAGACCTATCTCCTTCCTTGCTAACAAGTGTATCTAACTGTCTTTCTCATATCTCATCCTGGATCTCCTCACACTACCTTAAGCTAAACCTCTCCAAAACTGAGCTCCTTATTTCCCCCCTTCCAAAATCTTCACCCCCCCTTTCTCTATAACTCTTGATAACTTAATCATTACCCCAGCCCTGCATGCCTGATGTCTTGGGGTCACACTTGACTCAGAACTTTCGTTAAATCCTCACATTCAGTCTTTGGCTAATTTCTGCTGCTTCAACATTAAAAACATCTCTAAAATTTGACATTTCCTTACACAAGACACAACTAAGACTCCATTTTCTCTCGTCTCCCTAGCTGTTGTCTAGCTCCTTTACAATCCATAATAAATGCCTCTGCCAGGCTCATCTTTCTCACATATCATTCTTCATCTGCTGCACCTCTCTGCCAATCCCTTTTCTGGCTTCCTCTAGCCTCCAGAATTAAACACAAAATTCTGACTCTGACATACAAGGCTCTAAACTGCACTGCTCCCCCCTATATCTCAGACCTTGTCTCCAGGTACTCTCCCTCCCGTCCCCATACTCGACCTCTTCCTCTTCTCCTCTCTTGTTACCTCCTCACATTCCCGTCTACGGGACTTCTCCAGACTGACCCCTATCTTGTGGAACTCTCTGCCTCGCTCCACAAGACTCTCCCCTAGTTTTGAAAGTTTCAAGTGCTCCCTAAAGACTCTACTGTTCAGAGATGCATACAACCTACACTAACTAACCACAGTTCATCTCCTCCTTTGTTATCCTCTTGAACCCCCTTAGCATGTAAGTCTATGAGCCAAGCTGTTTTCATATCACCTTCATAAGAGCTGACAACAACAGAGCAAAGCTAGGCAGGGCCCTCTACCGATTGGTCCCTATAAATGTTACCTTGCATATAATGCCTATGTTTATAGTGTTACTGAATCTGTTGGCACTCTACAAATAAATGCTGATGATAATTTTAATAATACTGGCGCATTTTCCTAATGACCTTTTATGTCCCTTTAATATTTCTCAATTCTACTGCATTATGCAAAAAATATGTTACAAGGGTTATGGGCCCAGGAATATAAAAGCAGAAAAAAATGGCCAAAAACTGGAGCTTTGAAATTCGTAATCTGCAGTGCTACATCCACAATTTAATTTATATAAAATGTTCCTTTAGGCAGAATAGACTTGCATTCATACATGGAAGAGAGAAAGATAGAACTCTTGCACTGCATTGCATAAGTTCCAGAATAGAATGTTGTAGGTGAAGAAGTCTTTTCTTAAAGGGCCATAATACCCAAATGTATAAACACTTGAAAGTGATGCAGTATAGCTGTAAAAAGCTGACTAGAAAATATCTCCTGAACATCTCTATGTAAAAAAGAAAGATATTTTACCTCAAAAGTTCCTCAGTAGCCACCTCCCATTGTAAAGGATTTCTAAGCAGCATTTTAGTGTGTCTGTCCTGGGACATCTGAAGGAATGAGAATCGTGCACTCTCATCTTATTTCACCAATCAGGTAAAGGAAGTTTACAATGAAATCTCATGAGAGTCAAGTCAAATTTCATGAGATCACAGTAAAAGTGCATGACCTCAGCACTGCTGATGCTGATTGGCTGCTGTTCATTTCTTAATTTTTTTTAAATTTTTTACCTGCAGCTGGGAGAAGTTGAGTATAACTTTTTACACAGAACTTACTCTGCTGAACTGAGGAAATTGTGAGGTAAAATATCTTCCTTTTTTACATAGAGATGCTCAGGTGATATTTTCCTGTCAGTGTTTTACAGTTATACTGCATCATTTTCAAGTGATTTAGCATATGAGTATTATGTCCCTTTAAGGGAGAATCTCATATGCATGCTGACAGAATCCCAGTTGTCACAGAAATACTGTGCTGATGCAGTTATGACAGTGTCTTGCCTGCAAATTAGACTGCAACAAAAGCAAACAACAAAACCCCATTGAGCTTTGATTCTGGGGAAAAAAACACTATACTCTTAAGAGGGACACTGATATTAAAAACAAAATGTTCATACAGCAAAACTTCACTAAAAATGTAGCTATGAAAATAAAATACTTTAAAGAACTTTTGGGTCTCAAATAATCCTCTGCTAGTTGTAAGAACTTGCCAAAGAGGTTATTTTGCTGCAACCGTGGCATTACATACTTATATATATATATATAATACTTATATTTTTCTTATTGTTAAAGTGTTGCATAGTTTAAAATGTCTCAGATACAGTGCAATGGGTGTTTTGCACTTTTTAATCGTTCTACTTTTTGGAGATTTAGGGGCTGTCCTGTTTGTAAGCAGTTTTCCCTTTTAAGGGAGGAAATAGCTAAACTTCAAGCTAAGGTAAGTAACATACCTGTTACCTCTACAAAGCTGCCTCAGAAAGAAGCCCCTCTACCCCAGAGATCAGCAAGGAGAGGCAGATGGATCACTGTAGGCTCTGGAAGAATTAGAACAGTAGACCAGAAGCATTGCCCACAACCTCTGCCATTGCAAAACTCCTATGCTGCTCTTGCCGAATACACTTGTGATGAGGAGATTGCTGTTTCTGAGCCCTCTGAAGCTGTAACAGGTAATTTAAATCTATTGGCACCTGATTCTCCAGGTAACATAACACAGGAAAGAACTGCAGATGTGTTTTTGAGAAAAAGACTGTTAGTGGGTGACTCTATTTTGAGGAATGTGTATTTAGGTGAAAGTAAAGGAGAAACAAGGGAGGTTAGATGTCTTCCAGGAGCTACTGCTCACAGGGATAGGAATCGTATTTTGAGAATTGTTAAGGCAGCAGGAAAGGGAAGTGAGTTGGATGTGATTGTTCATTTAGGAACAAATGATCTGGCTAGTAATCATGTTGCTGCTGTTCAGAAAGAGTTTTGTGACCTAGGTAATCATTTAGAGACTGTGGCATCAACTCTATCATTTTCTGCTATTTTACCTGTGTATGACCAGGAAGCAGGAAAGATGGAGCGGATAACAACATTTAATTCTTGGTTAGATAAGTGGTGCAGGGAACGAGGATTTGGTTTTATTGGCCATTATAGCTCTGTTTGGAAAGATACTAGGTTATTTAGGAGAGATGGCTTGCATTTGGATGCTAAAGGAACAGAGTATCTGGGAGAGGAGTTCAAATACTTTATTAGAAATCATTTAAACTAATAAAGGGGGGTAGCATTAATATATCCACCTGCCCCCCACAGCATGCCAAAACTGTTAGTCCAAGTAACAATTCTAGAAATTCTAGTAGAAAAATTCTTCGTGCCATGAGCACAAATGCTCGCAGCTTAGGAAATAAATTACCTGAACTCATTTCAATAATGACTAGGGACAACTTGGATTTAGTAGCTATAACAGAAACATGGTACAATGATTTGCATGACTGGGACATAGTCATACCTGGATACAGGTTATTTAAAAAGAACAGAGTAGGAAAGAAAGGTGGAGGAGTTGCTTTGTATGTAAATGAAAATATAAAGGTTACTGAAATTGTAGGAACAAATGATGAGGTGGAAAGTATTTGGGTGACTTTGGAAATTGGAGATAAAAATGTTTTTAGAATAGGGGTTGTATATAGGCCTCCATTGCAGGATAAAAAACTGGACAATCTGTTATTAGATGAAATAACCAAAATGACCATGAAGGGTAAGGTTATAGTACTGGGGGACTTTAATTTGCCAGATATAGACTGGAAGATTCCTTCTGCTAGATCGGCTAGAAGCAGGTATATTCTTGAATCTCTGCTAGGGGAATCACTTGAACAATTAGTCAAGGAACCAACTCGTAAGGAAGCTATATTAGATCTAATACTTACAAACAGTGATACAGTTTCAGATGTGTCTGTAGGTGAGAACTTAGGATCCAGTGATCATCAATCTGTTTGGTTTAGTATTCATGTTCAGGAACTGTACACCCAGACTAAAACAAAAGTTTTAGACTTTAGGACGGCAGATTTTTCATTAATGGGAGAATACCTAAAAAACTATTTAAAGGGGAAAAATCTTATTACAGGGGTTCAAGAACAGTGGGAATTTGTGAAAGGTGCCATTTTAGATGCAACCGCACACTGTATTAGACATGTCTGTAAAAGTAAAAGAAAGCGGAAACCAATTTGGTTTTCCAAAGAAGTAGCACATGCTGTAAAGACAAAAAAGATAGCTTATAAAAATTACAGACACACACAAGCAGATGATGATATGAAAATATGGAGACTCCAACAAAAAAAGACTAAGCAGTTAATTAGGAAGGTTAAAGCTGATGCAGAAGAGAAGATAGCACAGTCAGTAAAACATGGGGACAAAACATTCTTTAGATATATCAGTGAAAGAAGAAAAAATAAGGTAGGAATAGTAAAATTGAAATCAGTTGATGGTAGAATAATAGAAGGAGATAAGCAGATTGCAGACTGTCTCAATGATTACTTCTGTTCTGTTTTCACTAAAGATTGTGAAGATACAATGTCTACATTAAGGGATGCTATGCAAAATAGAAACAAGCTTAACAGTAATCTTTTTACAGAGGATGAGGTTTTGTTAGCATTATCAAAAATAAATGTTACAAAGGCAGTGGGTCCTGATAATATTCATCCAAGGGTTTTAAAAGAACTTCGTTCAGTGCTAACTGTCCCATTAACTGATCTGTTTAATCAGTCACTATTAACAGGAGCTGTCCCAGATGATTGGAGAATAGCAAATGTAATACCTCTTCATAAAAAGGGCAGTAGAGAAGAATCTGGCAACTACAGGCCAGTTAGTTTAACTTCAGTAGTAGGGAAATTAATGGAAAGCCTCTTAAAGGAAAGAATTATGACTTACATAAAGACAAACAATTTAGAGGACCAAAATCAGCATGGTTTTACTTCAGGGAGATCATGTCAGACTAATCTAATTGACTTCTTTGATTATGTAACAAAAGTATTAGACAAGGGAGGAGCAGTTGATGTAGCATATCTAGATTTCAGCAAAGCATTTGACACCGTCCCACACAATAAACTTATTCACAAACTATATCTCCTTTGTCTAGATTCAAAAATTGTGAACTGGGTGGAATGCTGGCTTAAGGACAGAAAACAAAGTGTCTTAGTAAATGGAGTTCATTCAGCAGAGGGGGCTGTTACTAGTGGTGTTCCTCAGGGGTCAGTTCTGGGGCCTGTTTTGTTTAACATATTTATCTGCGATATCAGCAAAGGGCTACAGGGGAAAGTATGTCTCTTTGCAGATGATACAAAAATTTGCAACAGAGTGGATGTTCCAGGGGGGGTAGACAAAATGAGAAGTGATATACAACAATTGGAGGATTGGACAAACGACTGGGATCTAAAGTTTAACACAGCAAAGTGTAAAATAATGCATTTAGGGAAGAAAAATCCAAATGTTAATTACAGACTCAATGACACTTTACTGACTGTTACAGACGAGGAACAGGACTTGGGAATTATTATTTCAGATGATTTAAAACTTAGTAAACAATGTAGTAAGGCAGCGAGTAAGGCTAGCAGAATGCTTGGATGTATTGGTAGAGGTATTTGCAGCAGAAATAGTAAGGTTCTTATGCCACTTTATAGATCATTAGTTAGGCCTCATCTTGAGTATTGTGTGCAGTTCTGGAGGCCATATCTTCAGAAGGATATTAACAAACTTGAATCTGTGCAAAGGAGGGCTACCAAAATGGTACATGGTCTAAAAAATAAAACTTACCAGGATAGGCTCAATGACCTAAATATGTATAGCTTAGTGGAGAGAAGGGAAAGAGGTGATATGATAGCAACTTTCAAGTACATTAAAGGGTTTAGTAAAACTGAGGCTGTGGGTATTTTACATAAAATGGAAAATTCAAGAACAAGGGGTCATGAGCTCAAGCTAAAGGGTAGTAGATTCAGGAGTAATTTGAGGAAGCACTTCTTTACAGAAAGAGTGATTGATTTATGGAATAAACTTCCTCAAGAGGTAGTAGCAACAAACACTGTGGGGGACTTTAAAAATGCATGGGACAAGCATAGGGCTATCCTACGAACTAGATAAGTTTATACTGTTAGGTAAGGTGGGGCAGACTTGCTGGGCCTATGGCTCTTATCTGCCGTCAATATCTATGTTTCTATGTTTCTATGTTTCTATGTTTAGTTGGCAAACTAGGCCAAAAATGAGCTATTAAAGACCCTGGCAGTAAAGAAAGATACTTCAACAGTACTGCTGAGTAGCTAATTGTTCCGCCTTTTGGTCTTCACTTATACATCAGATATATCTTCTAAATTCAATACTAATATTCATAAATATTCTTAATTGATGCTAAGTTTTAACTCTATAGTTGAAGTTTTGTAGATTATGGGATTGATCGATTTGTTTTTGAGAGGTTTTAAGCATTTTTCGGCACTTTTCATTTTGAGACACTCACAACCATGAGTTTTTAGATGTTTCTTAGAGCCTCTGAACACAGCGTTTTTGTTTTAAAAAAAAGTTCTTTACTAACAAAATCCATTTTCTCGATACTTTCAAATTTGTTACCTAAAGATGCTTGATAAAGTCCACAAATGGTCTTTTAGGCACATTTGTAAGTGTTCCAAGGTGATTGGAATAATTATTTTATGTTGTGCATGTGCAATACACTATGAAATGTCCACAGACAGCATTTTAGCGTTATATTTGCGCATGTGGTCCAGATTAATGCTCTATTCATCATTATTGCATATTCCCTCTGCAGTGGACTAAAAACAAATTTACATTTGTACCGTATATGTATTTAATATGAGATATGCCATACAGCTAACATTATCTGAAGGAAAAGCTAGAAATACAGAAATCACAACTTCACCATCTAGTAATGGAGTTTAGCAATCACATTCTGAAAATGGTTTGCATTTTCATTATTGCTAGTTTCAGTACTGTCGTTCTAAACGGGATTTGCTATTGAGTCTTGCTGTTGTTCCATCTTGTTATTTGGCTTTTGCAGGAAATCTTTTTAAAAAAATGAGAAGGCACATAATTGCAATTTATTATATGCAGAACCTTGAGTTTCCTTATGCCTTCTTACAGTATACAAATTGTGCAAAGACAAACCTTATTCTCTATGGTTAGGTTTTGGTGACATTTTTGCAGCTACAATGGAATAAATCTTGTCACTTAGTGATATCATGATTTATATATGAGAACTGTTAAAATACCATTGTAGAAGATTCGATAAGTTGTGGCCACTTTCTTATTAATAGAAACTAATTTTTGGTAGGAAATAATAAAAGAAAAAAATATTTTATACTATAAAAATTTCACTATAATCATTAAAGGGACACTGAACCCATTTTTTTATTTTGTGATTCAGATAGACATTGCAATTTTAAGCAACCTTCTAATTTACTCCTATTATCAAATTTTCTTCATTCTCTTGGTATCTTTATTTGAAAAGCAAGAATGTAAGTTTAGAAGCCGGCCCATTTTTTGTGAATAACCTGGGTTGTTCTTGCTGATTGGTGGATAAATTCACCCACCAATAAGCAAGCTTTCCAGGGTCCTGAACCAAAAATTGGCTGGCTCCTTAGTTTAGATGTCTTCTTTTTCAAATAAAGATAACAAGTGAACGAAGAAAAATTGATAATAGCAGTAAATTAGAAAATTGCTTAAAATTGCATGCTCTACCTGAATCATGAAAGAAAAAATTTGAGTTCAGTATCCCTTTAAGCAACATGCCCAGTATACCCATCATACCCATATACAAACGGAATTCATATAGTTTACCAGTTAACAGGATGAATTCAAATTACAATAGATTAATCTTGCACATGTAAATGATGATTTCCCTTACACACTGACAAAGGGGTTGATTCAAACAACTGTAATGTAACTTTAAAAGGTGTAAAACAGCAATTATATGTCATTTTTAATTGGATTTCCAGTTTTGAACTTAATAACAAGTACTTAAATGATTACTTTCTGTTATAATTTTTAAGCTAAACAACTAACATATTAAAGATAATAAACATTAATTAAAACCTACTGACCTATATTTTCTCCAAAACAAAGTTTCATAACGTTCTAAAAGTTATATCTTTTATTCGCCGATGATGTCACGTTATCCTGCCCACTATTTTCAGCACTGCATGTTCAAAATACTTAAACCAATAACTTTGTGTTTAAAGCGCCATTTTGAAACCTAGGTATTGTAAACGGATTGGTACAGAGCAAAGGATACCCACGGAGTTGGTTTGGAAAACAATTAAATTTGCAGACAAGATTTCTGATATACGGTAGAGATATGTTAATGAAATGCTATTGATAAAAAGCGTATTTGGGGTAGTTAGTTAGTAACAGGCATAGAAAATATTTATTTACAGTGGCCCTTTAACAACTTTTTTTTTTTTTTTTAATATTACATTTTGTCAGGTATCAGCAGGCAAATCTATTTTGGATTGTGATCACCCAAAAAACACACTTCTCATATCAGCCGAAACTGAAACCTAGGGATGGGTCAAATGTTTTGCAACATTCAGAAAATGAAACAAATATTAACACATTTGATTGTTCGTTTTGAATTTTTTAATGTTTGTACCTACCTTTTATTTAATGTAATAGCATTTATAATGCCATCATTAAATTTAATATTCAAATTATGCAACATTTGAATTAGAAATGTTTTAATCAATATATTTGTAATAGTTTTTCTAATGCTCTCTTTAAATGTAATATTGGAATTATGCAATATTCGAAATAAAAAAATTCAAAATCTTATATTTATTATGTATCAATTTACTAAGTTTCCTACCACAAATGGCAACTAACACATTATGTAATATATTTACATATTTTTAATCTAAGTCACTGTCAACTCTTTCTTCTGATTATCCATATTTACTTATGACAGTCAGCACCCCCCTTTTCCTTTATATTTATTTGATCATATACTAATATCAATGCATCTGTGTACTCGCACATAATAGTTTATTGGTATATACAGATAGTCTTAACATAAGGGGTTGTGTGTCACAATATTTTTCACCATGTTAACTATTATTCATTTAATAAATATGACCCATAGGCCTTTCATCCACCTCTTGTGTTATGTGTTTATTTCCATGTTAAGTTATTGTTAGTTATTAAGTTAAGTTAGTGATCAATTTAATTTAGCCTCAGGATAATAGGGCATTTAATCCCTTATGTACTTTTGACAAATTTGCGACTTTCTCATCCCTACTGAAACATCTTTATTCCCAAATATGTGTAATATATATATTACACAAAAATAGATATATTATACATCAGCAATTAATGATTGTGTTACAAAAGAAAAGATCTGCATAAGACTTATGTCGCTCTATGGTCTATAGGATGTATGGAGGGCTATGCACTCTGGAGAAAGAGACTTCACATTTTATTCTAATCCACACAAATCCTTCTCTAGATTGGATTATTTCTTCACGAGCCAGAGACTCTAGACACTATACATAGAGCGACTATAGAACTAGCAGCCTAGTCAGACCATGACCCGGTGTTAGTCTCCCTCAGTTTAAGCGTAGCCAAAAGTAGACCAAAATGGTGGTTTAGTGATTGGCCTCTTAGAGACCCGGTATCCCTTCAGAAATTCAGGGCACAGACCAAGGAGTTTCTCGATTTTAATGATATAGGGGACAGCCCTGTACAATATGTCTGGGCATCTTTCAAAACCGTCACTAGAGGTCTCTGTATGAAACAAACCGCTTTAGCCGAAGGAATTCGGGGAGATCACTTGCTGAACTGACCTGTATATATAGGGCGGCCGCCTCTATACAGAAGACGAACCCTACCCATGAGGGAACCTTGCGGCTTGAGCACATTCGAGTTGATATACGGCGGCAAAAGCTCCACAGAACTCAAATCATGCTGACCAAATTTTGTATACAACATTCACCATCATAAGACTACTACACAGTCTGTTGGATCCTACCTGTCCTCGCTACAACTCCCAACTCTTGATGACGCTCAAAATCAATTCCTTTGCTCTCCCCTTACTTTGGAGGAAATTAAAAAGGGAATTTGACAACTCAAAACTAGCAAAGCTCCGGGCCCAGATGGGTTTACGGGACAGTTTTATAAACTGTAAGCAGAGATAATAAGCCCTGTACTTCTAAAAACTTTTAATGAATGGGCCATTCTGGAAAGGCTCTTGGCGAGTTCATGGAGGCCGAGATAATAACGATCCTTAATCCTTCCTGGGAAGGACCCTGAGCTATGTCAGAATTACAGGCCCATTTCGCTTATTAATGTGGACGTAAAACTATTTTCAAAAATACTAGCTAACAGACTTGTGACAGTAATCCCCACACTCATACACAAAGGTGGTATTTGTACCAGGTGGGGAGGGTCCAGGCAACACCCAACGAATACTGGTAATTTTGCATGACGCCAGTAGACGGGGGGTCCCATTCTTGGCCCTGTCGCTGGATGCCAAAAAGGCATTTGACCGGGTCAGTTAAGACTTCTTATGGGAAACTTTAAAGATATTTAATATTCCAAAGCAATATATTACAGCAGTGCAAGCATTGTACTCTAGTCCAACAGCAAAGTTTTGTGGGCTGGGCTTTAGCTTGGACTATTTCAAAATCACTAATGGAACTAGACAGGGGTGTCCCCTGTCTCCTCTCCTGTTCGCCCTGGCAATAGAGCCTTTGGCTCAGGCTATCAGGATTAACCCTGACATCTCTGGCATGCAGTTTGGACACTCCCAGCATAAAATAGCGTTGTTTGCGGATGATGTCACCCTTCTCTTGACAAACCCAGTAATCTTTATGAAGGCGGTATTTGAGAGTATAAATACATATAGCCAACATAGCATGTATAAACTTAATCTCACTAAAACGGAAGTATTGTGCCTTCATGTTGCGCTTCAGACTTATTAAATTACAACGTAAATACCCTTTTCAGTGGTCCCACAACAGTCTTCCTGAGCCCGGACTTGAGCACAGCCATCTCAGCAAATTTCACTGATTGGCTAGCAGAATTTGCAGCAATCCTACAGGGTTGGAAATGTAGAGAACTCTCTTGGACTGGTAGGATAGCTGCAGTCAAAATGGCATTTTTGCCCAAACTTACCTACCTGTTCCGGTGCATGTCTTATACTGTTCCCAGACCTATTTTAAATAAACTTCAAAGTTTGATCTCAGCATATGTATGGATGGGCAAGAGACCGTGCATTTACGCAATAGTTATGCAAAAACCTATTGATAGAGGAGGATTATCCTATCCAAGCATTGTATCATACTATGATGCAGCTAGACTTTCTCAGTTGATGGGCTGGTCCATGCCGGCAACCAGTTTCCGTTGGCAGGAAGTAGAACAAGATTGGCTACCTAAAGGGATGGTGCTGTCCGATCTCCCATGAATCCCTCCTTACCTAAGAGCTAGATTACATATCACTCATCACATACTTTTAGATGCCCTGAAACATTGGGACTCAAAAAGAGCACAACCAGGCTTGGCCCCACACCCTACACCTTTGTTTAGGGTGAGGACTATCCTAATTTCTCTGGCTGAAACACACATCCCAAAATGGGCTGCAGCAGCAGACCTCTAAGCTGCAGAATTATATAGAGACAATAAGTTATTAGATTTTGCAACTGCAAAGGAGTTGTTTGAGTTACCAGACTCTTTATACTTTGAATACCTTCGAGTTATTAGCCTTCTGTCATCATGGGGTATGAAGACAAATAGCCCTAGATCACAAACCTCTTGGGAAAACAGATGGATGTTGGGTAGACCTCTTAGAGGCTCCATCTCCTTCCACTACCCTATCTTGACTACCTCGCCGGTACCTACCAAACACAACCAGTATTCAGCCTGGGAAAGAGAACTACATTCTGTCTCTGATGCAATGTGGTTCAGGGAGCTGGTGATTGCTAAAAAGACCCTTCACTGTGCAACTCTATGGGAATTATATTATAAAATCACTGTTCGCTGGCACCTTGTCCCTACTGTATTATATCAATATTATAAGTCCTCTCCTATGTGCTGGAGGGGTTGTGGGAAATTGGGCTCGCCAATACATATCTGGTGGGAATGCCCCAAGATTAAAAGCCTCTGGAGATCAGTTTTAAATATACTTCACTCCCTAAATATAAGCGTGCCTATAAGGCCAACACTAGGACTTCTCCACCATGGGAGCTCAAGACTTACAATTACAGATATAACCTTACTGATCTACATATTAAAGGCCACAAAGTTGACAATAGCAAGAGATTGGAAGCAGCCGACAGCGCCTTCTTTAGCTAAAATTATAGATATTGTTGAGTTTATCAGAGGCATGGAAATGTACACGTCCAAACTTAAAGGCAACCTGGAGCTCTATTATAACATCTGGCAAGTGTGGGACTCTTATAGAAAGTCGACTTAGTTGACTTGGTGGTGCGAATCCCTTCCTACATACACAGGTGTAGCCTTAACCGGTCCTACACCCGGGTAATCACCATATGGCCAGTACCGGTTATTCAGGCCAGCCAAGACCTAAAACTCCCTTCCTTACCCTTTCTTCCTCCTCTATACTCATGTGTTTTTTTTTGTTTTTTTTTCTCTAAGTGAAGATGACCTACATAAGGAGGCTGTAAATGATGGTGGCTAAGGCAATATACCCTATTATCACTGTTGGACCATATCAAACACTATTATATTATATTATTAAATATTGATTGTTTTATTGTAATGGCTATCACACTCATAGGAGTAATACTGCCTGTATCAGTTGGTCCATAAAGGACCAGTGTATTAGCCACTGTTTAATAAGCTTTTTCTGACTAGTATAGTAAAACATGAGTTCCTAAATGTATCTGACCACATGATACTTTACGCGTTTATTGTGCAATATATGACTGATTGTATATCTTTGTATAAATGACATCAGTGCCATAATATCAGTTGCACCTGTATATTATTGGTCGTATTTATTTATGCTATCATTGTATGTATCTTAAGGTTCTCAATAAAAGATTATTATATAAAAATATATATTTTAAAAGACATTAGATTGGAAAAATTTGAGTCTTTTTCAAAACCTTAACAATCTCAAGTATGTTAACACTGCATAGGATGTAGCAGTGTCAGACACACTGTAGCATTCTAAAAGGAACATTATACTATTTTTTCTTTTCATGTAGAGAATAAATATGTCAGGTTTATGGAGCAGAGCAATGTTATTTATGGAGCAGAGCTATGGGATTTGTGCTATGCGTACCTCTGTATGCATCATGCATTTACTTCTAGTTACAATTTTAAACAACTTAATATAATATGCTAAATTTGTGCCATTTCATTTATAATATTCTTTTATTAAAATGTCCCTTTAAATATGTAACATACTGAAGCATATCAGGGAAAAACAGACAGCATTACAAAATTAATTTACATTGTATTTTATTGTGATTATCGTGACATTGTGGCTGTAACTACATTTTAAATAAATGGTTTATGTGCAGCCTCCAATAAGGCCCACAAATGCAGTGCATTTCTTTTTTCTTTCCTACAGCAATGGTACAAACAGTCCCTAACCATACCAGCTCACAGCAGTAGTAGCATATAGTGCACATGCACACTGCTTTAATTATCCCTTCAATGAAAACTACTGCTCATGCTCACTTATTAAATGTCAATAAAATCTAGTTTTCTTTATGATTTTGTTGAAAAGAAAATGCATACAATGTACTTAGAATTTGAACAGCAAATGAGATTGCATACTGCATAATATGGAATGGATGGTTTTGCTTATTTGATTTGGATTTTATAATTAGTAAGGATAATAGGGTCAGTGCAAACCTGAGCTCTCCCTAAAAAGCTTAATACAATATAAACAGAAGTTTGTTATCAGAGTATGATGAGGAGTGTTTTCCTCTTCTGAAAGTATCTGCTAAGGCACACATCAGAATCATGAACATAGCTTCACTGTGTGAATATCCAGGTAGTACCATTTCTTGTATTACTGTATGATAATTAAAGGGAAGTCAAACAGTAAATCCATGCCAGAGATAATGATGTATTCAAAGCAAAGATTACCGTTATAATAATATGTAGATATTTTTTTACAATTATATTAGTGGTTTAAATATTGAAAAGATAAGTGTTGCCACTAGTTTTCTATGTATCTCTGCAAAAAAAGCTGTTTGGAATCCCTTTTTGGACAGTCTCTTTAACTGCCTGTTTTATATCTGTCTCTAATTGTCTTCAGCAGAGGAAACAAATAAGGTGCAAATCAAATTCAAACATGGCGACACCTATTACATTATAGTAACTAAGTGCAATCTATAAAACCAACAATTTTCCGAGATAAAGTGAAAGTAAAGTTACCTGGTTTGCGATCCTCAGTAGCACTCTTTGTGCAAAAATAATATGATTTTCATTCATTGTTTTTTTTAAATTTAGCTAAAATCAAACGGCTAGATTATGAGTTTTGCGTTAAGAGTAAAAAAGTTGCATTAAGGCTCATAACGCTGCTTTTTACTACCGCTGCTATTACGAGTCTTGTAGGTTCAGCTGTCCCGCACACTTTTTTGGCCGTACCGCAAATTAATTTACGCAATTTTCGTAAAGTCTTTTTTCAATGGGACTTCCACTGTGCCGATATTACAAACTTTTTTTTTAGGCCAAAAAGTGAGCGGTACAGCCTATCTCGCAAGATTCATAACGCATTCTAAAGTCAGTAGTTATGAGTTTTACACTACAGAGCTTTAGCATAAAACTCATAACTAAAGTGCTAAAAAGTACACTAACACCCATAAACTGCCTATTAACCCCTAAACCTCCCGCATCGCAAAACACTAAATAAAATGATTAACCCCTAATCTGCTGCTCCCGACATCGCAGCCACTTGAATAAATATATTAACCCCTAAACCGCTGCACTCCCGCCTCGCAAACACTAGTTAAATATTATTAACCCCTAATCTGCCGCCCCTAACGTCACAGCCACTATACTAAAGTTATTAACCCCTAAACCTAAGTCTAACCTTAACACCCACTAACTTAAATATAATTAAAATATATCTAAATAAAACCTACTATTAATAACTAAATAATTCCTATTTAAAACTAAAAACTTACCTATAAAATAAATCCTAAGCTAGCTACAATATAACTAATAGTTACATTGCATCTAGCTTAGGTTTTTTGCATCTAGCTTAGGTTTTATTTTTACTTTACAGGCAAGTTTGTATTTATTTTAACTAGGTAGAATAGTTACTAAATAGTTATTAACTATTTATTAACTACCTAGCTAAAATAAATACAAATTTAACTGTAAAATAAAACCTAACCTGTCTTACACTAACACCTAACCTTACACTATAATTAAAACAATTACCTAAATTAAATACAATTAACTAAATTAAATACAAATACCTAAATTACACACAAAAAAACACTAAATTACACAAAATAAAAAACAAATTACAAGATATATAAACTAATTACACCTAATCTAATAGCCCTATCAAAATAAAAAAAAAACCCTAGCCTAAACTATACTACTAATAGCCCTTAAAAGGGCCTTTTTGCGGGGCATTGCCCCCAAAGAAATCAGCACTTTTACCTGTAAAAAAAAAATATACAAACAACCCCCCCAACAGTAAAACCCACCACCCACACAACCAACCCCCCAAATAAAACCCTAACTAAAAAAACCTAAGCTCCCCATTGCTCTGAAAAGGGCATCTGGGTGGGCATTGCCCTTAAAAGCTCTATTGCTGCCCAAACCATAATCTAAAACTAAAACCCACCCAATAAACCCTTAAAAAAACTAACACTAACCCCTGAAGATCCACTTACAGTTTTGAAGAGCCGACATCCATCCTCAACGAAGCCGGGAGAAGTCCTCAACAAAGCGGCAAGAAGTCCTCAACAAAGCCAGGAGAAGTCTTCATCCAAGCCGGGAGAAGTGGTCCTCCAGACGGGCAGAAGTCTTCATCCAGACGGCATCTTCTATCTTCATCCATCCGGGGCGGTAGCGGATCGATCTTCAAGACATCTGGCACGGAGTATCCTCTTCTTCCGATGACTACCTGACGAATGAAGGTTCCTTTAAGTGACGTCATCCAAGATGGCATCCCTTAGATTACGATTGGCTGATAGAATTCTATCAGCCAATTGGAATTAAGGTTGAAAAAATCCTATTGGCTGATGTAATCAGCCAATAGGATTGAACTTTAATCCTATTGGCTGATTCAATCAGCCAATAGGATTGAGCTCACATTCTATTGGCTGTTCCAATGGATCCCCTTCGCGCTGGATGGATGAAGATAGAAGATGCCGTCTGGATAAAGACTTCTGCCCGTCTGGAGGACCACTTCTCCCAGCTTGGATGAAGACTTCTCCCGGCTTCGTTGAGGACTTCTTGCCGCTTCATTGAGGACTTCTCCCAGTTTCATTGAGGATGGATGTCGACTCTTCAAAACTGTAAGTGGATCTTCAGGGGTTAGTGTTAGGTTTTTTTAATGGTTTATTAGGTGGGTTTTAGTTAGGGTATTATTTGGGGGGTTGGTTGTGTGGGTGGTGGGTTTTACTGTTGGGGGGGTTGTTTGTATTTTTTTTTACAGGTGAAAGAGCTGATTTCTTTGGGGCAATGCCCCGCAAAAGGCCATTTTAAAAGCTATTGGTAGTTTAGTTTAGGCTAGGTTTTTTTTTTAATTTGGGGGGCTTTTTTATTTTGATAGGGCTGTTAGATTAGGTGTAATTAGTTTAAAGATCTTGTAATTTGTTTTTTATTTTGTGTAATTTAGTGTTTGTTTGTTTTTTGTAATTTAGGTATTTGTATTTACAGATACTCGTCGACTTACGACCTATGCGACTTACGGCCATCCGTACTTACGACCATCGGTCGCACTGAAGAAAGGCGATGCTTATTTGCGTATGTGCGTAAAGGGGCAAGGCAGTGCTTGTGTGCGCAAAGGCGGTACTTACGTCCATCGGTCGCACTGAGGGTGATGCTTATTTGCGTATGTGCGTAAAGGGGCAAGGCAGTGCTTGTGTGCGCAAAGGCGGTATTACGACCATCGGTCGCAAAGGCGGTACTTACGTTCATCGGTCGCACTGAGGGTGATGCTTATTTGCGTATGTGCGTAAAGGGGCAAGGCAGTGCTTGTGTGCGCAAAGGCGATACTTATGACCATTGGTCGCACTGAGGGCGATGCTTATTTGCATATGTGCGTAAAGGGGCAAGGCAGTGCTTGTGTGCACAACGGCGGTACTTACGACCATCGGTCACAAAGGCAGTACTTACAACCATCGGTCGCACTGAGGGTGATGCTTATTTGCGTATGTGCATAAAGGCAAGGCAGTGCTTGTGTACACAAAGGCGGTGCTTGTGTGTGATGAGAAGTGACTGTAAGCAGCAGCCTTTGTATGGGTCTTACCATGTCGCAGTCCAAAAGGCCGGTACCGTGTAGTGGCAAAGAAGCTACAAAGAAGAGGAAGGTTCTTGATTTGGAGTTAAAAATGAAAGTGATAAAGCAGTATGACGAAGGTAAAAAAGTAAATGAGATTGCCCGTGATATGAAACTGTCGCATTCCACAGTTTCCACAATCATTAAGGACAAGGAACGCATACGTGAAGCTGTAAAAGGTTCCGCACCAATGAAATCAACAATAATAACAAAACAACGTCAAGGGCCCATTCATGAAATGGAGAAATTATTGTTGTTATGTTGTTGTGGATAGAAGATCAAATACAAAAATGTACACCCATAAGCCTTCTAACAATTCAGATGAAGGCTAAAAGTTTGTTTGAGACTTTAAAGGAGAAAGCTGGTGAGGATTACAAAGAGAATTTCCAGGCAAGCACTGGATGGTTTAAACGTTTTAGAAGAAGATTCAGTCTGCATAATGTGCGGGTTTCAGGAGAAGCAGCAAGTGCAGATTCAGAAGCCGCTGCAAAGTTCATTGACACTTTGGATGAATTAATCCAAGAGGGAGGGTATTTACCTGAACAAATATTCAACGTTGATGAAACGGATGCCTGAGCGCACATACATTCACCAAGAATCAAAAACCATGCCAGAATTTAAAGCATTCAAGGATCGGGTAAGCTTGTTACTTGGAGGAAACGTTGTTGGTTTTAAGCTTAAGCCATTTCTTATCTATCGCTCAGAAAACCAACGTGCATTTAAAAACATTAATAAGCACACGCTGCCTGTGTATTACCGGTCAAATGCTAAATCGTGGATGACTCAGGCATTGTTCACAGACTGTTTGTTAACTGTTTCATTCCCCAAGTTCGTGAATATTGCTTAGGGAAAGTAATCCAGTTAAAATTTTTAATGATTTTAGACAACGCACCTGGACATCCACCACACCTGGGTGACCTTAATCCTGATGTAAAAGTGGTTTATATGCCACCCAACACAACACCACTCATTCAACTGATGGACCAAGGGGCAATTGCCACGTTTAAAGCATACTACCTCAGATCTACATTCTTCCAAGCCATAGCTGCTACAGATGCTGATGATGACATAACATTGCGTGATTTTTGGAAAAGTTATAACATTCTTCAGTGCATAAAAAATATTGCAGCAGCGTGGGAGGATGTAACAGAAAAGTGCAAGAATGGAATTTGGAAGAAGTGCCTAAAACGATATGTGACCAGATTTGAGAGATTTGAAACAGAGGAAGAGCTCGATGAAATTCGAGAAAACATTGTAAGACTTGCAAACAATCTTGAATTGGAATGTGAAGTGGACGATGTAGAAGAGCTGTTAGATTATGAGTCAAAAGAACTTTCAAATGAAGATCGAATAGAGCTGGAAGCAGAGAGAGTTGCAGAGGAAAATAGGAGAGAGGAAGAAGACAAAGAAGAAGAGCCAGAGAAGAAATTCACTGCAAAGGCTGAAGGCTTTACATTGCTAAATAAAGCTGTCTCCTGTTTTGAAAACATGGACCAGAATGTTGAAAGATTTAACAAGGTTGACCGTCAAATTCAGGAAGCTGTGCGTGGCTATCGTGAAATCTATGAGGAGAAAAAGAAACAAACGCTTCAAACAAAGCTCAGCATGTTTTTTTTAAAAGAACACTGCATCTGAAACCCCTCCAGCCTCAACTCACCAAGATGATAACTCTGATGACAAATAACTGTAAAAGTACAGTAAAAGAAAAATTTAAGTTCAGTTACTTTTTTTTTCTTCTTAAAATAAGTGTTAAAGTTCCTGCAAACTACTGTACAGGTACAGTAAATGTTATGTTATTATTTGCATAGTACTACAAGTAGAGTACAACATTTCTTTTATTTTATTACAGTACAGTATAGGTACAGTACAGTAAATGTCAGTAATAGTATTTGCACAGTAAATGTTATGTTATTATTTACATAGTACTACAAGTAGAGTACAACATTTTTATTTTATTACAGTACAGTATAGGTACAGTACAGTAAATGTCAGTAATAGTATTTGCACAGTAAATGATATGTTATTATTTACATAGTACTACAAGTAGAGTACAACATTTTTATTTTATTACAGTACAGTATAGGTACAGTACAGTAAATGTCAGTAATAGTATTTGCACAGTAAATGTTATGTTATTATTTGCATAGTACTACAGGTAGAGTACAATTTTTTTTTTATTTTATTACAGTACAGTAATAGTATTTGCACAGTAAATGTTATGTTATTATTTGCACAGTACAGGTACAGTACAGTAAATGTTATTTTATTATTCATACTGTGATGATACTGTATTAGTAAAGGAATTTAAAACAACTCTGGTGTTATTGTTATTATTAATCATGAAATGTCAGCCCAACACACCACACAATAGACCATATTATTTACATGCCATATATTTTGACCGACTTACGTCCAAATCGTCACGACCAGAAGGTCTGTATTTAGTGAATTGTATTTCATTTAGGTAATTGATTTAATTATAGTGTAAGGTTAGGTGTTAGTGTAAGACCGGTTAGGTTTTATTTTAAAAGTAAATTTGTATTTATTTTCTTTAGGTAGTTAGTAAATAGTTAATACCTATTTATAACTATTCTACCTAGTTAAAATAAATACAAACTTGCCTGTAAAATAAAAATAAAACCTAAGCTAGATACAATGTAACTATTAGTTATATTGTAGCTATCTTAGGGTTTATTTTATAGGTAAGTATTTAGTTTTAAATAGGAATTATTTAGTTATTAATAGTAGGTTTTATTTAGATTTATTTTAATTATATTTAAATTAGGGGGTATTAGGGTTAGGGTTAGACTTAGGTTTAGGGGTTAATAAATTTAGTATAGTGGCAGCGATGTTGGGGCGGCAGATTAGGGGTTAATAAATGTAGGTAGGTGGCGGCGGTGTTAGGGATGGCAGATTAGGGGTTAATAATATTTAACTAGTGTTTGCAAGGCGGGAGTGCAGCGGTTTAGGGGTTAATATGTTTATTATAGTGTCGGCGACGTTGGGGCGGCAGATTATGGGTTAATAAGTGTAGGTAGGTAGCGGCGACATTGGGGGTGGGAGATTAGGGGTTAATAAATATAATGTAAGTGGCGGCGATGTTGAGGGCAGCAGATTAGGGGTTAATAAGTATAATATAGGTGGCGGCGATGTCCGGAGCAGCAGATTAGGGGTTAATAAATATAATGTAGGTGTCGGTGATGTCGGGGGCAGCAGAATAGGGATTAATAAGTGTAAGATTAGGGGTGTTTTGACTCAGGGTTCATGTTAGGGTGTTAGGTATAAACATAAATTTAGTTTCCCCATAGGAATCAATGGGGCTGCATTAAGGACCTTTACGCTGCTTTATTGCAGGTGTTTTTTCAGCCAACTCTCCCCATTGATGTTTATGGGGAAATTGTGCACAAGCACATACAACCAGCTCACCGCTGACTTAAGCAGCGCTGTATGGAGCTCAATTTTGCTCTACGCTCACTTCTTGTCTTTTAACGCCGGGCTTATGAAAACCTGTAACACCAGCGCTGTAGGTAAGTGAGCGGTGACAATAACGTACAAGTTAGCGCTGCACCCCTCATAACGCAAAACTCGTAATCTAGTCAAAAGTTATCTCCGTAATTACAATACCTTTTAGATTATCCAAAATCAACCTGTAAATTATTATTTGTTTTCACTCTGTGTCACATTTTTTCAACAGCCAATTGAAAATCTGTCCGTTAGGCGGCCATGATACCACGTCATCCGCCTACTTATTAATCTATGCATGCGCAAATATTTGTCTAGACACTAAGATATCAGGAGTGCGTTCCCGTTTCGCGCATGCACATTTTATTGCTCTGGGCATAAACAGTTTTCGGGCAAGAAGCGCAAGAGCAGTAGACTGAGCCATACCGGATTTGCGCATGCGCAATACAAATAGTCACAGTGAACGCGCTTTTGAGCTACGTATAGAGCGGGTGGGACCGCTCTATACGTCAGAACAGAGAAATATAGGAAGTAGAGGATGGGAGGAGTTTGAATGAAAATGGTAGGGAATTAGATTTTTATTAAAACTTTGAATTCTTGATAAATTACTGAAAATAAAGTTAGCGATCTTAGTATACTAAGGTAGTAGAAAAAATGAATGTGTTAGAAAGGGACAAACTTACTTTCACTTTAAATTACAGGAAAAGGGGACAAAATAACTAGTAAAGGTTTATTCCAAAGATTTTTTTTATATTGTTTAATATCCATTAAAGGGCAAGTTGTGATATTTGTAATAATTCTTCTACCAAAAGCATTCTGGTTGCTAAGATATTACTTATAAGATCCTTATCAACCTCTGATTCTTGAAGTAAAAAATCAAGGTAGACGGATATAGATATAGGTTATGTCTGAAGAAGTATATTTAGAGCAAAAAATAGTTGTAACACTAGTTAAAACCCTTAGCTTAGTTTCATTCTTTGCTTTAAGCAAACTCATCCACATTGTTTATATGCTTAAAATTCTTTAGATAATAATTTTCATAATGTGCTATGTCCACCTCTTACATTTTGATCTTGGTAGTTAGGAATGTGTGTTTTTATCATTACAATAAAAGCATTACAACAGGTTGAGTACCCACTTTGCCTTGAGGCTTTTTTTTTTAAAAGCAATTTAGAACTCCTAAAGTATTTACTTTCATACAAAGCAACAATTTCCATTACCACAAAACAACAAAAAAAGAGAAAACCGTGTTTCACATAGGAGTAATGTTTAACATATCAACATTCATGTCAAAACTTGAAGTTACAGGGTTTAATTGAACAGCTCATTCTACAGCTTGTGTCCTTACTTGTCCTTCATTGCTAGATTATAGGGAAGGTTAAACTTATGGCATTATGCATTTGTGTACATTCCAAGCATATTACAACCATAATTTGAAGACTATTTCCCTGTGGCGTCGCAGTAGTCTTGACTTAAACCCATTAAAAAACTGCACATTATTATTTATGTTATGGAAATGCTTTGCTGTTAAAGATCAAACAAAAATATTTGCCTTATCAGTATAGCATGACAAACTCTGTAAGAGATTTATGGTCTGACAGATACATATACAGCTTTAGTTAATATAAAACACGCATTTAATAGGTAGATATATGTCTTAATTGGACATGTATTTTCATAGTAGGTGGTGTTTCTCATAAAGATATGTAAGAAATAAATCTATTTATATAATATGTTCTTGGCTTCTTGATCAGTTGTGTTCTTAATTATGTACATTCAATATTTAGATGAAACCATCAGTACTGTGTATTCATCTGCCCTTAGGGATGGGGAGTAATGATTCTTATGGATAAAGGGTGTGTCTTTGGAATAATTCTTTCTTAGCTGTAAAACATGCAGATGTCTAAACAAAACAAAAGATTTCCCACATAACAGCTGAATTAAGTTAAAATGTATGAAATCTATACTCCCAAATAGTAATTAGAACAGTTATTCTCTACAAGGCAATGAGTGCTAAAGACCTTAGGTAACTAACTTTGTTTGAGCAGCTCTTTAACCCCTTATCGACCAGTGCCATACCCTGTACGGTGTTAATCATTAAGCCCTTATGTACCAGCGCTGTACCCTATATGATGCTGCTGTCCTGGGCCTCTCTCTGCCATGATCTTGCTAAAAGTAGCAAGATTGTGCTATTTCTGTATGCCCCAAGAGTGGGGCAGTGCAGAAATAAACTTGCAGAGGTACTGATGCAGAGAGGGACACTCTGTGTCCCTCTCTGCATCGAGCAGCGGTGGTGCCGATAGTTGGTTGGTGGTATGGGAGGGCTAGGAGGGAAGCGGGTGGGCGACCCATCGCTGGAGGTAGGTGGGAGTGGGTGGGACCCCTACTCTACAGAGAAAAAAAATCTCTGAGAGCAGCAGGGAGGGGGAGGAGGGAGAAGGAGGTAGAGGGGATCCTATGGTGGAGGGGACAATTAGAGGGTAGGAAAACAATCTTGGAGGGGGAGGGGGTAAATGAGGACGGGAGTTGGGCAGCTACACTATAAAAATAT
Organism: Bombina bombina; assembly: GCF_027579735.1. Lineage (NCBI taxonomy): Eukaryota > Metazoa > Chordata > Amphibia > Anura > Bombinatoridae > Bombina > Bombina bombina. Next base: position 309,569,351 of record NC_069502.1, on the reverse strand, counting down.
TTTTGTTGTTTTATGTTTTTTTGGGTACTGGCAACTGTGCCATATATGTCTTATATTTCTGAACAAAGGGGATCCCAGATAAGCTTTTACAACCATTTGTGGCATGATTGCACAAGCTGTTTGTAAATAATTTCAGAGAGAAACTGAACAAAGGGGATCCCAGATAAGCTTTTACAACCATTTGTGGCATGATTGCACAAGCTGTTTGTAAATAATTTCAGAGAGAAACCTAAAGTTTGTGAAAAAGTTGTTTTTTTTTTATTTGATCGCATTTTTCTGTGAAATGGTAGCATGAAATATACCAAAATGGGCCTAGATCAATACTTTGGGTTGTCTACTAATAAAATATATATAGTTTTGATAGGTAAATAAAAAAAAAGTCTCTATTTCTGTTTAAATGTAGTGATGGCAAAATGCTTAAACTGCTCTGGTCTTTTGGGGAAGCTTTAGTCTAAAATGTCCGGTCCTTAAGTGGTTAAGGAATGAAATATGAATAGTGACATATGTTTTTTATAGGGAATAAGTAATTAAATTAATGTATATGAACGGTGTACTTTCCACCTCTCATAAAATATTGGCTGTATGATCGTTTTTCAAGAAATAGCAATAAAATAAATTAATAGCACAATTAAGAGTTGACTTTCTCCGACTCTGTTTTTGCTTTGTTTATAATGTTTGGTAAAACTCGCAGATATCTGTACACAATGATACTGAATTATCATATCAAATGGCAAATGCCCCTAATGAGTGAGTCTGCAACTGATATTTAAGAAGCAAAGGTTTAAATCACTGCTTCTTAAACCCGCTCTGCCACTTTAGAAGTGAAGGATTAAAATAACTCCAAACTAACTTGACCGGGATGATTGACAAGCCCTGCTCTTAAAGGGACATGTAACACACATTTTTTGTTGTCCATTTGCAAGAGCACTAGAAGGCAACACTATTTCCTGCCATGTATTGCTTCAGACACCTACCTAGGTATTTCTTCAACATAGCATACCATGTGAACAAAGAAAATTTGTTAATATATGTAAACTGGAAACTTTCTTTTTTAAATTGTATGCTCTGTCTAACTTGCAAAAGAAAATATTGGGGTTTCATATCCCTTTAAGCAACTGATTGTGCAAAAGTGGGTGGTTGGCATTGCACAAGCATCCACTTGTGTAATAATAAATAAAGGCAACTAAAAAAATGAATATTTGCGACCCTTAGGAATCCACCTTTCTGGCTGGTCAGTTGATATGCCTTTTTCAATATACTCTGAGCCATTTTACATTACTTATGTCCTGAATATTTTACTGTATATTACAGTCAATCTGAAATTGTGCAAGAGAATGTTTGTAATCTAGTGGTAGTGAGTCCTTGTCTTATTTATCACTAGTTAAAAATGCAACAAACAAATAGTTAAACTTTACATAGAAGCCCTAGTGTTGTACATCCAACCCTGCATATACGGGAGACTTTTAAACTCTTGTTACTGTCTGTTTTATTTCAATCACTATTAAAACAGCTCTTATGTGAAATTGTTACAATTCCTGTAATTTATTTACCCGACAAAAAAATAACACACTCTTGAAACTTTGTTAGTTAAACAATCCATATTTCACATGATTTGTGCAACTAATGAAGTTTTACCAGAGGGTTAGTTTTTGAGCAGGAGATAATATATTCTCAACAGCATTTTTGACAAACACAATATAAAAAAAAGAGACTTTTATGCTATGGAGTCAGCAGTTGAGAAAATAAGAGCAACATAGTTTACTAGTTTAACAAGTTATTTTTATCAATAAAATGTGAGCTTTTTTTTACATTTTTGGATATTAATATGTTCAGTGATCCATATTCAAAATGCAGCTATTGATGTTTACTTGTGTTAGAACAGATGTACTGATATAACTAGACATGTTCACTGCAAAAAAATTGTTTTGAGCCAATCATTTGATCTGAATTGTTTTTAAAAATTGTTTTGTACAAAATTTGTTTAAATAAATTTGTTTTGCGCAAATATTTGTTATTAAAAATGTTTTAAATACTTCTTATTGGACAGTGTTACTATAAGTGTAACTGTATTATGTAATGTATTTTTGATATGTTTTGTGCAACTTTTTATTTGAGCGTATGAATTAACCAAAGCTCTGAAGTTGCACTATCCCAACTTACTTTAAACTGGCAATATGCATGCTACTTCTGATGCGCGCAAAAAGCCATGATAAATCCCTTTTCACTTGCGCGCAACTGCGTGACACTCGTAGTCTAGCCCTATATGTCATCTTAGAGAAAGGTACATGAAGTCAACACATTCTGTATCCAATTCAATTCATTTTGATATTTACATACAGTTCTCTGTCAGTAAATGGAAATGTAAACCAGCAAAAGGCAGTGTAAGGATCAGCATGGGACTTTTAACCTGTTTTAACCTGTGACGGTTTAAAGATTTACCCATACATAAGTGTTGTGTCTTTATTTATTAGTTAAAACACAGTTATAAGTTATGGTTATGTAGATATGTTATGTAGATATGTTAGTTATTACCTCTCTGCTGGTAACGAGTGGTAAGCCTTTAATCCCTTAAGGCAGTGTAAGGACCTGCATGGGACTGTAGCAACCTAAGGGTTAAGGCTGTAGGGAGTGAGATAGGAGAAGAGGGCTGGGAAGAGACGCTAGTGCAACATTGTTGCAAGTTTGGGGAGGAGCCCCTTCCTTACCTTTAAAAAGTACAGCTTTCAGTTTCCTGTCCCTCTTTCTCCTGGTAGCCTGAAGCAGAGACGTTACTTCTCTATCTTCAAACTTCTAGGTCTCATCATTCAAGTCAACATGCACCGTTCCAGGTGATCAATCCTGCCTCCAGTTCAGTTCCAGGAGCTGCAGTTTGCATCACCTTCAAGGAAAAAGCAGATATGTAATGATGACATTGAGGATGTAGTTCCACCCAGTCAGCCCACTGTAAGGCATACAGTACAGGCGGTGATCAATGTACAACCCCCTTCTATGGCTGATGCAGCTATAATAACTTCTGTTCCTAAATCCCTGGTACAGCAATTGGTGTCGGATACTAACCCCCCATTGAATCATACACCCACGGAAGTTTTGAGGCCTGCTGTAGTTAATCCAGGCTTGGGGCCTAATGCTGTTAATGTGCTTATTGCTGGACCAGGGCCTTGGAATGTTAATGCAATTATTGGTGGTTCAGGGCCTAGCATACTCAGTGGTGATTTAGGGCATAATACAGTCATTGGTGGTTCAGGGCCTACTGCTCAGGGTGCCATTTGCCAGAATTTAAATCCGCTCCCTTTACCCACTCCTGGCCTCTTACCTGCTTCTTCAGGGGCGTCCGTGTTTGCTTCTGGGAGCGTCTGCTGTCTCGGCATTCCTTTCTTACATTGCTGCTGCAATGTCTTCTTCGTCTGTATCCTCCTCCATTCTTATTGGTACATGTGCTCTACCGGAAGTTGACGTCACACGGCACGCCCCTGGAAGTCACTCGCAGCGTGGTCAGGAAGCCGGACGGTTGATTCCTCCTCTGCTCCTGGAAAGTGAGCATCACAAGAGAACTTTGGCTCTGGCAGGACCAGCGCAGCTAGGGCGCGCTACACAGCAATACTATGCATCGGTTAGGGCTAGGCCAGCAAGGGGCGGAGCAAATAGAAGGGGGAAAATGGGCTCTAAATCTGTTTCTTGGGGGACAGAAAGTGGCGCAAATAATAGTGGCGCAAATAGGGCATCAAAGGGATCAAAGACAACAGGGCATAAAACAATTTTAAAGAGACATACAAGGGCTAATGTTGACACAGCTCAGGGATCTGATATCAGGATGAATGTGGCAGTTAATAATGCCATTGTGGTTCCTGCTGGAACCGGTATGAATAATGCAGCTCATAACGTTGTTGCCCCTGATATAAGGGTGAATGTTGTTCCTGCTGGAACCAGTACGGCCCATAATGTGTGCATGGATAACGCTGTCCAGATCCATGATGCTAGGCCTGTAAATAGGGTCAATACAGGGGATATAGCTTCTCAGCAGTCATCACACACCCCTGCCACTTTGGCAAACGAGCCGGTATTGTGAATATTTCACTTGATGCAAGTCATAATATGTTTACAAGCACAGCTCCTGCCATTCCCCAAGTTCGCAATGCTTGCAATTTGTTTTCTCTTTTGCAGGGTGTTATACAACCACAGATACCATCCACAGCTATGGCTACAGCTCCTGATGCGTATGCCGTGCCCGTCACTTCTGCACAGACATCTCCTCCAGTGGCTCAGACTTCCCAGGTTCAAGATGCTTCTCCAGTTTGGACGACTTCAGAGCTAGTGGGGCGGGAATCCTCATCTTCTGCTACTGGTGAGTCACATGTCTTTACGCACGATAGACCAAACTCACATGTCTTTACACATGGTAGAACAGACTCAGCTGATTCATCGCTATATGACTCTGACTCAGGGAGTGACACCTCTTTAGGATTAAAGGGTAAAGGTCAGAAGAGGATGTTTAGTATGGTGAAGAAAATGTAGCGTTAGCTTCAATCTGGAGCTTTTAGGCAATCTGCCCCAGTTCCATCCTTAGTACCCCCAGTAGCCACACAGTCCTTAGTACCCCTAATAGTCATGCAGTTAGCCCCTGCTGATAACCCTGTGCAGCATACTCCTTCGCACCATTCCTGAATGCAAGGTAGCTTTGCATGGGGATACAATCCCTGCATATATCCCGTCACGTCATGCTAATTTGAAACCTAAGGTTATTAAAAGAATTCAGCAAGGGAAGTACGTGAATGTGTTTGAGTTATCACCAGAAGCTTACAGGCAAAAAGAGAAGAGCTCTGATGGCACAGGCCCAAAAACATTTAAACGTCTAGAGACATTTGAGGAATGTCTTATCTGTTTTAGGGTGTTCACATATTGTTATTTAGAAAAGTATCCAAACCAGAACCATGCTATATTAAAGTATACTGATTCCATTCACTGGATATAGAGGAAATACAGTGAGGGGGTCTGGCGGGATTAAGACTCGTAGTTAGCGCTGCAGAATCTGTTGGTGCTCTACAAATAACCGATAATAATAATAATAATAATAATAATAATAATAAGATGGCTGGTAATCCAGTGCTTACATTTGACTACACAGACACTCATCTATGGCAAAGCCTGGGCCCTCAGTGTTCCCCCTCTCCATCCATCTCTGCATCCACTCACTTCTTTCGGAACCAGAAGGGAAAACATAGGGGTGGGTCTTGCTGGGCATTCCAAGAGAACAGGTGTGATAAGAGAGGTTCCTGCGGTTTCAGACATAATTGCAATTTTTTTGGTGAGTTGCACCCAGGATGCGATTGCAGAAAGAAAGATAACACTAATAATAGGCCACAACCCAGAAACACTCCTGTTCAGAAAGGCCCCCTCCCCAGTGAAGGCGCACGCTCTTGAAATCTGGCTACGGGACTACCCCAATCGCAAAGCTGCAGATTTGTTAAGGGATGGTTTTATTAATGGTTTTATAATCCCAGTCAATTCGGTAATCAAAAGTTCAGTTAAGCACCATAACCTGCATTCGGTATATGAGTACTTTGCAAATAATTAAAACTTGGATGCATGATTGGTCCCTTCCTATCTCCGCCATTTCATGAGATGGTTGTCTCACCATTAGTTGTAGTCCCGAAAAAGGAGGCAGGGAAACTTTGACTGATACAAAACCTTTCCTACCTCAAAGAAAGCTCAGTAAATGATGCCATTGATCCTGGGCTAAGCTCAGTGCACTATCAACCTTTCGACAACGCGCTGGAGCTAGTTAAGGGGGCCAGGAGGGGTGCTTTGTTAGCGAAATTAGATATTGAGTCTGCGTTTAGATTATTGCCCCTACATCCATTTGCCTTTCCACTTATGGGATGTAAGTTTGGTAGTGATTTCTATGTGGATCGCTGCCTGCCTATGGGTTGTGCCATTTCTTGTGCTTTGTTCGAAACGTTCAGTATGTTTCTGCACTGGGCAGTGGCCTTTAGGGTAGGCAGGGATTGCATGGCTCACTACTTGGACGACTTCTTGATTGTGGGTGAGAATGGTTCGGATGATTGCTTAGATGTAATGAATGCGATGCAAGAACTCATGTCCCATTTTGGTGTTCCCCTTGCTGAGGAGAAATATCAAGGTCCCATAAAATGTTTAACGTTTTTGGGAATAGAGATTGATACCGAGAGAATGATTTGCAGACTCCCCCTAGACAAGGTACAGGGTATGTTGCTGGTGGTTCAAGCGGCTGTTTCCTCTAAGTGCATTACCTTGAAACAATTACATTCCCTCCTTGGCCTTTTAAACTTCGCCTGAAGGGTTATTCCCATGGGGAGGGTCTTTAACCACAAATTAGAGAGTAAACTATGTGAAAAAGTTAATCCATCAGACAAAATTTACTTTTTAGGGGGCATGATAGCTGACCTAAAGGTTTGGAAGTCTTTCTTGCAGCAATTCAATGGCATTCGCTTATGGCGCTCTGATCCTTTGTCGAGTCAGATTTTACACCTATTCACAGATGCTGCAGGGTCCCGGGGCTATGGTGCATATTTTCAAGGGGGGGTGGAGTGCAGGCCCTTGGCCCAATGATTCTGCGGCTCTCCGCATAGGCGAGCTGGTTTCTCCATCCAAACAGTGTGTTGGCAAGGGCGTTCAGCTACACCATATTAAGGCCTCCCCTGATTCAATATTACTTTTCCTCCCCCGTTCAAAAACAGACCAACAAGGTAAGGGGATATGGGTAACCATCTCTAAGACGCCAGGCAGTTGCTGCCCTGTAGTCATAGTAAATCAATATTTAGCTATTCGTCCCAATGTTCAAGGCCCCTTACTTATACATGAGAATGGTACCTCATTATCCCTTTTCCAGTTTCGTAGAGTATTGGCACGTGCTGCTACCCTGGTAGGTTTTGATGCTTCAAAAATAGCCCCACACTCCTTTCGGATAGGTGCAGCCACTAATGCAGCTATATCGGGAGATTCTGTAGACTCTATTAAGAGCTTAGACAGGTGGCGCTTCAATAAATATAGGTCTTATGTTTGGTCAATCGTTTAAATGTTACTTTCTCACAGTTACTAACGTTATTTGTTTTTTCAGGAGCATCCCAAGGTGCTAGAAGGATTTGGATCATTGGGCACTCCTACGTGTACTGGGCTTCAATCCATTGCCTGTCCCTTCCCGGTGGCCAGAGCCTTGGGTTTTCCCCTGCCAAAGCATCAGTTAGGTGGTTAGGTGAGAGGGGGATGTGTTGGCCTAGACTCCCCCCCTATTGTCTGAGGCCCTTGTACGTTGGGTGAAACCTCATATTATCACCCTGCATTTAGGGGGTAATGATTTAGGTGCGCTTCCAGTCCTGCAACTTATTAAAATCATGCAGGCAGACATTAGCTGGATAAGGACCCGTATTCCCAATGTCATTCTGGGTTGGTCTAATGTTATTCCGAAGCTAGAATGGAGGCACATGTCTTCCCACAGTGCAGCATACAGGGTGAGGAAGAAGATTAATTCCACCATTGGCAGGATCGTCACAGAGCAGGGAGGTTTCATGGTTAGACACGAGGCCTTAACGGCCGACAAGACAGAGTATGATAGGAGAGGCAAGGTGCATTTACAGAATATAGCCCTAAATATATTTATTCATAATATTCCAAGGTCTCTTCTACCCTTCCTGTAAATCAGATTGTGGTTATTTGTGGTGTCGGCAAGTATATCATCTGAGATGCTATCTTGTGGCGGGAGGTAGCGGCCCTGTTGCGTGGGAGAGGGTGAACGGGGGAAGTGTTGACCAAGATAAAAGTTGGGAGGGGCGGATAGCCTCAGGTGCACATGAGGTGCCCCTCCTTCCCCTTTTGGGTGGGTCACATGATCTCGCAAACCATTAGTAGCATCTCCCTGAGCAAAGGGGACCCACCCCTCTGCTGCAGTTACCGTTTGGGCCGCGGACCTCCAGTAGCGCTGGGTTAGTTAGCTCTTGCTTGCCACCATCTTAGCCGTGTCGGTTTCTATGGTTATATTTAATGTTTAATAAAAATGTTAACCTGTGACGGTTTAAAGATTTACCCATACATAAGTGTTGTGTCTTTATTTATTAGTTAAAACACAGTTATAAGTTATGGTTATGTAGATATGTTAGTTATTACCTCTCTGCTGGTAACGAGTGGTAAGCCTTTAATCCCTTAAGGCAGTGTAAGGACCTGCATGTGACTGTAGCAACCTAAGGGTTAAGGCTGTAGGGAGTGAGATAGGAGAAGAAGGCTGGGTAGAGAAGCTAGTGCAACATTGTTGCAAGTTTGGGGAGGAGTCCCTTCCTTACCTTTAAAAAGTACAGCTTTCAGTTTTCTGTCCCTCTTTCTCCTGGTAGCCTGAAGCAGAGACGTTTCCCCTCCCTCCCTTTATTTATGGCGGCTCGCAAATTACATTTGATAGAGGCCAATGGCATAGTTATAATTAGTCAATCTAAGCTCAGTAAGACCATAGCGGTAATCTATGCTTCTCCTAAATTCTGTTTACTCAGTTCGAGCGGCCGTGTATCAGTGACCCTCATAGTTGCAGAATCCTTGCACCCTGACTGTGGGAGGTAGCGGCCCTGTTGCATGGGAGAGCGTGAACGGGGGGAGTGGTGACCAATCTAAAAGTTGGGAGGGGCGGATAGCCTCAGGTACACATGAGGTGGCCTTCCTTACCCTTGTGGGTGGGTCACATGATCTCGCAAACCCTTAGTAGCATCTCCCTGAGCAGAGGGGACCAACCCTGTTGCAGTTTCCGTTTGGGCCACGGACCTCCAGTAGCGCTAGGTTAGTAAGCTCTTGCTTGCCGCCATCTTAGCCTTGTTATGGTTATATATAATGTTTAATAAAAATTTTAACCTGTGACGGTTAAAAAAATGTACCCATACATAAGTGTTGTGTCTTTACTTATTAGTTAAAACACAGTTATAAGTTATTATAAGTTATGGTTATGTAGATATGTTAGTTATTCCCTCTCTGCTGGTAACGAGTGGTAAGCCTTTAACCCCTTAATGACAACTAAAGTACCAGGTACGTAATGCAAAAACAAACAGTTAATGACAATAGACGTACCTGGTACGTCAGTTGTCTAACAGAGTGCTGGAAGCGATTGCGATCGCTTCCAACAGCTCTGAGGGTATTGCAGTGATGCCTCGATATGGAGGCATCCTGCAATACTCCTTTACAAGCCTCCGATGCAGAGAGAGCCACTCTGTGGCCCTCTCTGCACCAGAGCATCGTTAGTAGGTGGGAGCAAAGCAGGGAGGTGGATGGGTGGCCTGCAATGGGCCTGTGATGTGAAGGGGGGCAGGTTCGGAGGCGGGAGTGTCAGGGGCCATGCACAGATGCATGCGTGAACAGGGGGGTGGCGGGCGGGCACGTGCACGGGGCGGTAATGGGTGGGAACCGCTGCACTACAGAAAAATGGGGGGAATTTTCATTTTTAAAACAATTGAAGGGTTCTGGCAGGGGGGGGAAGCTACACTACAGAAAAGGGCAAACAAATAATTAAAGTATAATTTTTTTACTAAACTGGGTACTGGCAGACAGCTGCCAGTACCCAAGATGGCGCCCATTAAGCTAGAGGAGGAGGGTTAGAGAACTGTTTGATGGGGGATCCGTGAGGTTGGGGGCTAAGGGGGGATTCTACACAGCAGCATATGTAAATATGCTTAAAAAAATAAAAATATATAGCTTTTATTTTAGTACTGGTGACTTTCTGCCAGTACTTAGGATGGCGGGGACAATTGTGGGGTGGGGGAGGGAAGAGAGCTGTTTAGGAGGGATCAGGGGGTCTGATGTTTCAGGTGGGAGGCTGATCTCTACACTAAAGTTAAAATTAACCCTGCAAGCTCCCTACAAGCTACCTAATTAACCCTTTCACTGCTAGCCATAATACACATGTGACGTGCAGCGGCACTTAGCGGCCTTCTAATTATCAAATAGCAATGCCAAAGCCATATAAGTCTGCTATTTCTGAACAAAGGGGATCCCAGAGAAGCATTTACAACCATTTGTGCCATAATTGCACAAGCTGTTTGTAAATAATTTCAGTGAGAAATCTAAAGTTTGTGAAAAAGGAAACAATTTTTTTTATTTGATCGCATTTGGCGGTGAAATGGTGGCATGAAATATACCAAAATGGGCATAGATCAATACTTTGGGTTATCTACTACACTACACTAAAGCTAAAATTAACCCTACAAGTTCCCTACAAGCTCCCTAGTTAAAATATACGTGTAGTGCACAGCGGAATTTAGCGGCCTTCTAATTGCCAAAATGCAACGCCAAAGCCATATATGTCTGCTATTTCTGAACAAAGGGGATCCCAGAGAAGCATTTAAAACCATTTGTGCCATAATTGCACAAGCTGTTTGTAAATGATTTCACCAAAATTCATTAAAATTATGGGGGGGGAGATAAAAAACTGAAATTAAAATCCTCCATGTCTCAAAATTAAATCAATGTAAATATTTGCATAGGAAATTAGTACATCTAAGCAAGTATCCCCGCTTGCCCCCAGAAATTCTTTATATGCAATGTTTCCAATGCACAAGAGAATTGTGGGTAAGATATGCAAATTAGGTATGCAAATTCTCAGTTTTTTTGCTTCAAAATACTGTTTTAACACAGCGATCCTTTTAAACAGGAATATGACAGCAAACCTGGTTTGCTGTCATATTCCTGTTTAAAAGGATCGCTGTGTTAAAACAGTATTTTGAAGCAAAAAAACGGAGAATTTGCATACCTAATTTGCATATCTTACCCACAATTCTCTTGTGCATTGGAAACATTGCATATAAAGAATTTCTGGGGGCAAGCGGGGATACTTGCTTAGATGTACTAATTTCCTATGCAAATATTTACATTGATTTAAATGATTTCAGTAAGAAACCTAAAATTGTGAAAAATGTAAAGTTTTTTTTTATTTGAACGTATTTGGCGGTGAAATAGTGGCATAAAATATACCAATATGGGCCTAGATCAATACTTTCGGTTGTTTACTACACTACACTAAACCTAAAATTACCCCAAAAAGCTCCCTACATGCTCCCTAATTAACCCCTTCACTGCTGGGCATAATACACGTATGGTGCGCAGTGGCATTTCGCGGCCTTCTAATTACTAAAAAGCAACGCAAAAGCCATATATGTCTGCTATTTCTGAACAAAGGGGATCCCAGAGAAGCATTTACAACCATTTATGCCATAATTGCACAAGCTGTTTGTAAATAATTTCAGTGAGAAACTGAAAGTTTGTGAAAAGAATTGTGAAAAAGTGAACAATTTTTTTTGTATTTGATAGCATTTGGCGGGGAAATGGTGGCATGAAATATACCAAAATGGGCCTAGATCAATACCTTGGGATGTCTTATAAAAATATATATATATATATATATATATATATACATGTCAAGGGATATTCAGGGATTCCTGAAAGATATCAGTGTCCCAATGTAACTAGCGCTAATTTTGAAAAAAAGTGGTTTGGAAATAGCAAAGTGCTACTTGTATTTATGGCCCTATAACTTGAAAAAAAAACAAAGAACATGTAAACATTGGGTATTTCTAAACTCAGGACAAAATTTAGAAACTATTTAGCATGGGTGTTTTTTGGTGGTTGTAGATGTGTAACAGATTTTGGGGCTCAAAGTTAGAAAAAAGTGTTTCGTTTTCATTTTTTCCTCATATTTTATCATTTTTTTATAGTAAATTATAAGACATGATGAAAATAATGGTATAATTAGAAAGTCAAATTAATAGCGAGAAAATCGGTATATAATATGTGTGGGTAAAGTAAATGAGTAAGAGGAAAATTACAGCTAAACACAAACACTGCAATAATGTAAAAATAGCCTTTGTCCCAAACGGACAGAAAATGGAAAAGTACTGTTGTCATTAAGGGGTTAATCCCTTAGTTACACTAGAAACAAAACAAAAAAAATATCAATTTGATTATCAATTCCTAAAAACCTGCCCCTGCTTGTAATTGTATGTTTAATGTAGGAAAGTCCCTTGGATTATTTGCTAAAGGAAGATAATGCCACCGGATTTAAAGAGGCTAAGAAAAATAACAGACATCCTGAAAATCCATGTGCTTTAAGACATTCCAGATTGAGACACACTAACAAGCGGGCAATGTTATTACTTGCAGTCAAGGTGCCATTATCTATTTAACATTCCTTCTTACGTAAAAAAAAAACATAGAAGAAACAATTTGGGAAAATCCCAGTAATTCTTAGTTTTAAAATGAAAATGACACTCATACACATTCATATATTATAGATCTATACAAATACACACACACATATATTATAGATCTATACAAATACACACACACATATATATATATATATATATATATATATATATATATATATATATAAATACATACACACATACTGTATATATATATAAATATATATATATATATATATACATATACACAGTCTATATATATATATATATATATATATATATATAAACACACACATACACAAACAAAAAGGTATCAGCGCAAATCCATTTTCAAAAGCACAACATATTTTTTGAACTGCTACAAAAAAATGCCTGCAAACAACATCAAGAGACAACTATTATTTTTAAATAAAATTGGGATCTTAGTCACACAATATGGCCATATTTTGTTTAGCCAGTCACCACTTACAAGGTGCCCCACTATAGACTGGTCCTAACATTACAGTTCTTTTGCCACAGAAGGCTAATAATAAGAATAAAGGCCAACAAAATAAAATAACTACATCAGTTTTAAAAGGCTTTCACAAATGCTTCAGAAAAAAACTGTGTCTGTTGTGAACACAAACATCATTCCAAACAATTCAACAAATTTGCAATAAAAACAGAGGATTTGGAAAAATTTCCTATAAAAAAACTGCTCAATTGCAAATCGGACTATGTAGTGTACATGTTGGAATGTACGTGTAAAAATCCATTAAGGTACATAGGACGCACAAAAAGAAATCTTAAAACTAGATGTTTGGAGCATATGAAAAATATCGAAGCCGGTACATTAAATACTCCACTCATTCAACACTTTTTTCAAGTACACAACAAAAATAAAAATGATTTCTATATAAAAGCAATAGAACAAGTCAATGCAAATAAGAGAGGTGGAAGTAGACTGCTAGAATTAAGGAAAAGGGAAACCTTTTGGATTTTTTCATTAAACACCCTGGAACCAAATGGGTTAAATTGGGACATAGACCTAGCAGCATTTCTTTAAGATACCTACAATCCCATTTGTGCATGTATTCACCTAGAATATTTAATTGGGAATTAAACACATAGTTAAAGACATGTCAGTCATGTATTCACCTAGAATATTTAATTAGGAATTAAACACATAGTTAAAGACATGTCAGTTTTTCTATTGTTCTGTTTTTATAATATTAGATTTTGTTCTCTTGTTACTTTTTCAATATTGGTATGCTGGTAAAACCAATATGTGCATATATATGTGCTAACTCTCCAAGACTGAAGAGATATAGATTAGGTTATAGACTTAAAAAAATGGGTATCGTGCAAATAGGGTCATTAAAATCATTGATATACTTTTACTTGTTTTTAGAGATATCCTTGCAGAAAAGAAGCTTATACCTCTCAAAAAAGACTTACATTTTCCTAATTATGAAAACCTAGGAATATAGACACCAATTAAAGGGACATAATACTCATATGCTAAATCACTTGAAACTGATGCAGTATAACTGTAAAAAGCTGACAGGAAAATATCACCTGAGCATCTTTATGTAAAAAAGGAAGATATTTTACCTCGCAATCTCCTCAGCTCAGCAGAGTAAGTTCTGTGTAAAAAGTTATACTCAGCTTCTCCCAGCTGCAGGTAAAAAAACAAAAAAAATGAAGAAATGAACAGCCAATCAGCATCAGCAGTGCTGAGGTCATGAACTCTTACTGTGATCTCATGAGATTTGACTTAACTCTCATGAGATTTCATAGTAAGCTTCCTTTACCTGATTGGTGAAATAATATGAGAGTGCACAAAGCTCATCCTTTCAGATGTCCCGGGACAGACATACTAATATGCTGCTTAGAAATCCTTTACAATGGGAGGTGGCTACTGAGGAACTTTTGAGGTAAAATATCTTTCTTTTTTACATAGAGATGTTCAGGTGATATTTTCTAATCAGCTTTTTACAGTTATACTGCATCAGTTTCAAGTGTTTAAACATTTGGGTATTATGGCCCTTTAAGTATTGTGTTTGTACTATAAAGGAATATGGCAAATATCATATACAAACATGTAATATAATGCTTGTATATTGGTAGGGCTGGAATAACATATAATCATGTAACAGGAAACTGTGATATATACAGAAATAAAATGGTTCTTTATGCATATAGACAAATACTGTAAGATATGCAAAACGACATGCTGATTAATAATGTCTTACCAGCATGTGTGTGTGTATATATAGACTTTATTGTCACTTTGTACCTATTTATACCTATGTTTTATATTAACTCTATTGAGCGATATATTACACAAAATAGCCGGTAAAGAAGTTTTATATATATATAAAATTACTGTGCCCATAAATACTTATAACAAAAATGTGTCTATGCCAATAACAAATGTGGCGGAGGCGGAACACACGTATGAATAAACTGAGCCCAAAAATGCTTTATAAGACAGAATGGGAGGGGGGCGGCCCCTACCTCTGACGAAGCAACCAATCGTGTTGCGAAACGCGTAAGGCTCCGCCCCCGCCACACGTAGTGCCTGAGTCTCCAAACGCCGATACAATACAGCACACTGTATCACACACCTGGTTGTGTGATCGTGTTAAGCTGGTATTTGGTGCTGAGAGGGCTTTGATTTGTACACCATTAGCAGCTAAATAACGGAAGGAATACAAGTTTTTAACATATAGACTTGCCCTGTCCGTTAGTGCATTTTTTTGTGACTACCACAGTCTGTGGTTTTTATGTAATGTTATTTTACAACCTATATACACTTGTAAATATATTGTTCTAATAAACTCTGATTTTTTTAATACACCTATTTGCACTTTATCATATTACTATACCCCACCTGCCCTTGAGTCTATAAGCGGATTGATTTCCATATCACAGTCTGGAAGACATAGAGACTGTACAGCCACAGCCAAGGAGCAAAGGGACTTCAATGGGAAGCTGATAAGGAGGAGCAGAAGGAGAGATCAACTATAACCAGTGTCTTATCTATACCTCATATTGGTTGAGGTTGAATCACGTGAGTGGTTTAATTTTTATTCGCATTGTTTATTGTATCAATAAAAAACAGACTTCACTAGGGGTGCCTTTCTTGTGCGCTTCTCCACATTTTGTTTTTCCAGAAATCCACCGGGGAGAATCCACTTGTACAAGAGGATACTCTCAATTTTCAGACGAAGCAGCAGAGAACCTATAGGCACTTGGGAACTGTTAAAAGAGTGGTCAATAACTGACTTTGTTGTCAACAGCCTACAAACTCTAACTATTTATCAAGCTGGACTAGGTCTGTATCCTAGTGATACAAAAAAAACTTTTAGTGTTCTTTTTATAATCACAGCTAAATTTACTATACTTAAATTGTGTATATGCTTATATTATAATAATATCCTAACGGAGTACACATTGGTATCCAGGTACATTACCGAAGATCTAGCTATACATTCCTAAGCGCAGATATACTTCTTTTTTTCTACATATATATATATATATATATATATATATATATATATATATATATATATATAATATATAAATACACACACACATACTGTATATATATATATATATATATATAATACACATATATAATACACATACACACACAAACACACACACATATACAGTATACAGTATATATATATATATATTATATATATATATATATATATATATATATATATATATATGTGTTAAAAAACAACATTTAATTTAAAAAATCATATTAATTGCACATTCTACTTAAAACACTTGAGATTGCTAAACCTCATAGGGCCATTATATTGAGAAATTAACATGCACTCATTCATTAGAGCATGTGATATTATCTATATCAAACCTGCAAATCTTTGTCTTTAACTATGACATGGTTAATGTAACACTTAGGAGCCAGAGAGAAACGCTAGTTCAGAGCGGGAACAGGCCCAATCAGCAGTAGCACAGCTAGTGACATGGTTAATGTAACACTTAGGAGCTAAAGTTATTAACCCCTATCCCTCTGCTCCCGGAGCCCACCGCAACTCTAATAAAGTTATTAACCCCTATCCCTCCGCTACCGAAGCACATCGCAACTCTAATAAAGTTATTAACCCCTATCCAGCCGCTCCCGAACCCATTTCGCAACTAAATAAATGTATTAACCCTTAAACCCCTGACCTCCCACATCACTACCACTTACTAAACCTATTAACCTCTAAACCGCCAGCCCCCCACATTGCCATAAATTAATTAAGCTATTAACCCCTAACCTAACAACCCGCTAACTTTACATTAAATATTAACTCATCCCTATCTTATAATAAATTTAAACTTACCTTTAGAATTAAAATAAACTATATTAAACTACTAATTAACCTACCCTAACTATTATCCTACCCTAACTACTACTTGAGCACGCATTCTATTGGCTATTCCAATCAGCCAATAGAATGCGAGCTCAATCCATTTGGCTGATTGGATCAGCCAATAGGATGAAAGCTCAATCCTATTGGCTGATTACAACAGTCAATAGGATTTTTTTCACCTTAATTCCTATTAGCTGATAGAATTCTATCAGCCAATCGGATGTAAGAGACGCCATCTTGGATGATGTAAAGGAAACTTAATTCTGCAAGAGACGTCGGAAGAAGAGGATTCTCCGCGCCAGATTTCTTGAAGATGGAGCCGCTCCGCACCGGATCGATGAAGATAGAAGATGCCTTTTGGATGAAGACTTCCGCTCGGTTGGATGAAGACTTCAGCCTGCTTGGATGAAGACTTCTGCTGGCTTCACTGAGGACTTCTGCCGCGTGGATGAGGATGGATGTCCGGTCTGCGAAAACTGTAAGTGGATCTTCGGGGGTTAGTGTTAGGTTTTTTAAAGGGTTTATTGGGTGGGTTTTAATTTTAGGTTAGGGACTTTGGGCAGAAAAAGAGCTAAATGCCCTTTTAAGGGCAATGCCCATACAAATGCCCTTTTCAGGGCAATGGGGAGCTTAGGTTTTTTTAGATAGGGTTTTTGTTTGGGGGTTTGGTTGGGTGGGTGGTGGATTTTACTGTTGAGGGGTGTTTGTATTTTATTTTACAGGTAAAGGAGCTGATTTCTTTGGGGCAATGCCCCGCAAAAGGCCCTTTTAAGGGCCATCGGTAGTTTATTGTAGGCTAGGGTTTTTTATTTTTGGAGGGGCTTTTTTATTTTGATTAGGTGTAATTATTTGTTATTTGCTTGTAACATAGTAATTCTTTATTGTAGATTTAAATAACTTGAATAGGATTAGGTTTTTAAATATGTAATATAGTTAATTTAATTGGTAGTTTAATGTAATTTTAGTATAATAGTTAGGGTAGGTTAATTATTAGTTTAATATAGTTTAATATAATTTTAGTATAATAGTTAGGGTAGGTTAATTAATAGTTTAATATAGTTTTATTTTAATTCAACAGGTAAGTATAAATTTATTATAAGCTAGGGATGAGTTAAAATTTAATGTAAAGTTAGTGGTTGTTAGGTTTAGGGGTTAATAGCTTAATTTAGTTTGTGGCAATGTGGGGGGCTGGTGGTTTAGGGGTTAATAGGTTTAGTAAGTGGTAGTGATGTGGGAGGCCAGGGGATTAGGGGTTAATACATTTATTTAGTTGCGGTGGGCTCTGGGAGCAGCGGGATTGGCTTTAATATATTTATTTAGTTGTGGTGGGGTCCAGGAGCAGCGGGATAGGGGTTAATAACATTATGTAGGTGGTGGCGATGTCGGAGCAGCAGATTAGGGGTGTTTAGACTAAGGGGCTTATGTTAGGGTTTAGGTTTAAACGTAACTTTTATTCTACCATAGAAATCAATGGGATATCTGGCAGCATCGAACATAAGCTTTTGCTGCTTTCAGACTCCCATTGATTCCTATGGGCATCCGCGGCCTCCAGGTTGGCAGATTGAAAACCAGGTACGCTGGGCCGGAATAGTGGCGAGCGTACCTGTTAGAAGTTTGATAAATGGCAAAAGTTGTCAGATAGTGCCGATGTTCTATTCGGAACATCTGTAATGACGTAAGCATCGATCTGTGTCGGATTCAGATCAGCAGATCGTATGTTACGTCACAAATTTCAACTTTTGCCGGTCTGTAGGCTTTGATAAATGGGTCGAATCAGGCTCGCCACAATTATGCTGCAGAATTCCCACGTATTTGCGGTTGACGGCTTGATAAATATCCCTCAGTGTCTTCATATGGTAATGGGGCACTGATCGTGCTCCATTGTCATATAAAGACAGATGCCTGTAGCTCAAGAAGTGCATCTCTTGGCTGTCACTTAACAAGTGAGACTGCATGGCCTGTCTGAAGGTCAGACATATATATTTACTGCATGCAGTATGATGGGCTATGTACTGCATGACATATATATATACAGCCTATTGGCACAAGTAGGGTTGTCACCTCAACCATGTTTTCCTGGACACTTATGAGTTACACATGCTGCAGGGTGTGCAGAGGGAAATATGCACAGTTCATGTTCCTCTCTGCACACCCTGCAGCATGTGTAACTCATAAGTGCCCAGGGAAACATGGCCCAGGTGGCAACACTAGGCTCAAGGGGTTAATCAGATGAGGAGATGGTGAGGAGCTCTCATCCGTCGACTCCTACCACATCTCCTCCACTCTTGCTCTGTGTGTTTAAGTTACACAGGGAATGACCAGCCCTGCAAACACAACAGAATAATAACTATTACCGCTCCCCATCCAAGAATCCTCTGGCTTGTTCACTACACATAAAGTCTTCACATGAGCACAGTGTAAAATAAAAGCAGTCCTTTATTGTGAGCAAATATAAAACATGGTAATATGGAACAAAACTCTTTAGTTAACTCTTCTAGAAGTAAGCCTTTTGCATGCGTCAGGTAGAGCCTGTATACAATTAAAAAGTTTTTGCACAAGCGCTAACCCGTTGTGCGCAAGAAGCTGAACTTAGAATGTCGAGACCTTGTTAATATATTCCCCCAAGAGCGAAAAGTGGAGAAAACCTAACACCCAACAAGTCACCTAAACACGATTAACCATGTGCACTAACCTGACATAAAATATTAATTATTTCACATTCAATTGTTCTTTACATAGGACAATATGTTCTATTTATTCATATATACATATTTCTATATGTATATATATATCTGATGTTTTTTGGTAAAATATATATCTATACATATATATATTATTCAGAAGAAAAGGGTTTTCGTGATGTGAGCTACACCTAGGTGTAGGCCACACTGGAGGCGCAAAGAATATATTACCACCTGTACGAGATAAGCTGCTGGAGGTGAACGGAGAAGTATGGTCACACTACCCTTACAGGTGAACAGACCGTGTTAGTATAAAGCAAAACAAAGAGTTGTTCACTTCACAGCGCTGATCTCACAATATATAGTGTACTGTTTCAATACACCTAATGTAACAAAAATGATACAAAAATGATTGCATAAATGTATTGAACAATAATTCCTAAAAAGAGCACATTGCTACAATGTATATATATACTAGATAGGAAATGACCCGTCTAATTTAAATATTAACAACTGTTATTTCAATATTGCAGTGGATAATGAAAAGAGAATATATAGTTCCCAAATATGTTGATCGAGTCTTAAATAAGCAAGGGTGTTTTATCTTCAAAAATGAACGTTCAGCAATGTGGACATAGAATTACAACAATCCCAAATGGTTTCACAGGCTACTCACAATGGGGTGACCTCAATCATATGAGGTAAGGAACGGGCGTTGTTGATTGTGCCAGGCCCCAGCACTGATCCTCCAGTAGCAAGCTTGTGATCCTGTGCGTTGTCCCGGATAGATTTTCTGTTTGTCAGTTGGAGCCACAGGGCGTAGTTTATTTAAATTCTCTCCACTTCCCGGGTTCTCCAATGTTGTTGTCAGCAGCCGTTCTATGTTTCTTTGATAACTCAAGCTCTCAGCTAAGATTTAAAAGCAAAAGCAGTCAGTTTGTTTGGATTTGAAAGCTTGCATTGTGTGGCTGTTTTAGGGTCTCAGGTATTGGAGAGGACCTTGACGTGGTACCTGAGCTTGTCCCATTTGGCCAGATGCGGTGACTAACCTTTCCATTTTTGCTTTTAAATCTTAGCTGAGAGCTTGAGTTATCAAAGAAACATAGAACGGCTGCTGACAACAACATTGGAGAACCCGGGAAGTGGAAAGAATTGAAATAAACTACGCCCTGTGGCTCCAACTGACAAACAGAAAATCTATCCGGGACAACGCACAGGATCACAAGCTTGCTACTGGAGGATCAGTGCTGGGGCCTGGCACATCAACAACGCCCGTTCCTTACCTCATATGATTGAGGTCACCCATTGTGAGTATATATATATACAGTTGTATGCAAATGTTTAGGCACCCTTGACAATTGCCATGATTTTCATTTAATAATTGGGTGTTTGGATCAGCAATTTAATTTTGATCAATCAAATAACTGAAGGGCACAGTAATATTTCAGTAGTGAAATTAGGTTTATTGGATTAACAGAAAATGTGCAATATTCATCAAAACGAAATTAGACAAGTGCATAAATGTGGGCATCCTTGTCATTTTGTTGATTTGAATACCTGAAACTACCTAGCACTGATTAATTGGAACACACAATTGGTTTGGTGAGCCCATTAAGCCTTGAACTTCATAGACAGGTGCATCCAATCCTGAGAAAAGGTATTTAAGGTGGCCAATTGCAAGTTGTTTTTCTCTTTGACTCTGAAGAGTAGCAACATGGGGGGCCTCAAATTAAACTCTCAAATGACATGAAAACAAAGATTGTTCAACATTATGGTTTAGGGGAAGGCTACAAAAAGCTATCGCAGATATTTAAGCTGTCAGTGTCAACTGTGAGGAGCATAGTGAGGAAATGGAAGACCACAGGCACAGTTCTTGTTAAGGCCAGAAGTGGCAGGCCAAGTAAAATATTAGAGAGACAAAGGCAAAGGATGGTGAGAACAGTCAAAAACAGCCCACAGACCACCTCCAAAGACCTACAACATCATCTTGCTGCAGATGGTGTCACTGTGCATCGTTCAACAATTCAGCGCACTTTGCACAAAGAGAAGCTGTATGGAAGAGTGATGGGGAATGAGCCTTCTCTGCACACACGCCACAAACAGAGTCGCTTGAGATATGCAAACGCACATTTGGACAAGCCAACTTCATTTTGGAATAAGGTGCTGTGGACTGATGAAACAAAGATTGAGTTATTTGGTCATAACAAGGGGCGTTATGCATGGCGGCAATAGAACACATAGTTCCAAGACAAACACTTGCTACCCACAGTAAAATTTGGTGGATGTTCCATCATGCTGTGTGACTGTGTGGCCAGTGCCGGTACTGAGAATCTTGTTAAAGTTGAGGGTCGCATGGATTCCACTCAATATCAGCAGATACCTGAGAATAATGTTGAGGAATCAGTAACAAAGTTGAAGTTACGCCGGTGCTGGATATTTCAACAAGACAACGACCCAAAACACTGCTTAAAATCTACTCTGGCATTTATGCAGAAGAACAAGTACAATGTTCTTGAATAGCCATCCCAGTCCCCAGACTTGGATATCACTGAAAATCTGTGGGGTGATTTAAAGCGGGCTGTCCATGCTTGGCAACCATCAAACCTAACTGAACTGGACATGCTGTTATTTCTGCTAAAAGAAGCTCTACTAAATATTGATGCAATATTTCTTTTGGGGTGCCCAAATTTATGCATCTGTCTAATTTCGTTTTGATGCATATTGCACATTTTCTGTTAATCCAATAAACCTCATTTCACTACAGAAATATTACTGTGTGCTTCAGTTATTTGATAGATTAAAATGAAATTGCTGATCCAAACACCCAATTATTTATAAATGAAAATCATTGAAATTGTCAGGGGTGCCTAAACTTTTGTATACAACTGTATATATATATTTATATATAGGTATAGATATTTACAGATATATATAGGATAGGATTTGATTGTGAGCCTGCATTGTGTGGCTGTTTAGGGACCCAGGTTTTTGGAAGATACCTTGAAGTGTTACCTGGGCTTGTCCCATTTGGCCTGATGCGGTAACTAACTCTTCCATTGTTGCTTTTTATCTTAGTTGAGAGCTTGTAAGTGAGTGCTGGACTTTCTGTGTGTGCTATATTAATTTAAATATTTGTTTTGTAATTTTCCATTTGGGCCAAGCACCCAGACCTGTCTGGGGTTAACTGCCTATGGCTCTGAGGATGGTGCAGCTTCCTGAGAGTGCTGGACTTTCTGTGTGTGCTATATTAATTTAAATATTTGTTTTGTAATTTTCCCATTTGGGCCGTGCACCCAGACCTGTCTGGGGTTAACTGCCTGTGGCTCTGTGGACGGTGCAGCTTCCTGAGAGTGCTGTTTTGCATCCAGGGCTGTGCATGTTACAGGGTCATGGGATGTGTACCCAGTCCGGCCTGATAGTGCTGTCCCCTTCCGTGTTTTGTATATATATATATATATATATATATATATATATATATATATATATATATATATATGTGTGTGTGTGTGTGTGTGTGTGTGTGTGTTTAGACATGTGTCTCTATGTTAAAGCCCTTTGCATGCCTTTTTTATTTTCAAACACCTAAGACCTATCTTTGAGTTCTTATAACTTTTTAATGCATATTTTTTAAATAATTTTTTATCTATATTTTGAGTGTATCTGTAATTTTAAATGTATTTTTTATGTGTTTTGTGCAACTTTTTTGTCTCAGTTAACCAGAGCTTTGCAGTTTAGCTAACCCGATGAGCATTAAATTCAGTTGTGCTTGGAGCAATTTTATTTGAACCTGTAATACATGCACAACTTCCGACTGGCGTAACGAGCCACAAAAAAAAAACATTTTTCACTTACGCACAAGTGTTTGCATGCCACTCGTTATCTAGCCCAGAATAAGTACCACTATGAAGGGTACCAGTATGTCAGTATATGGCCGGGTTATAATCCAATATGTTTAATAATTATCCTTCAAAATAAAACCCCAATAAAATGCATATACAAAACCATAAAATTAATATAAATTTCTAAGTTTTTTTTTATTAGTTAAAATTTATAGACACATTGATTTATATTTATAAAGAACCAGACAGGAATCAATACTGTACAAGTTTAAATTGTTATAATATGCTATGCAAAAATCATAGAAATTATCTTATTCACAATTATCTTGCATTAAAATACCACAATGAGAGACCAATATATAAGCCACTAACATTCAGAATGGTACAATTAAGTTATTTAACCCACAAATGATTCTAATACAATTCTAATTAGAACACCAGAAGTATATATATTCTTAATGTAAACAGTCAGTTTAAATGCCAATGTATCTATGCTGAAATAAGTTCTTAATTACCTACAGTTAAGACAAATTCTGAAATATATTTATATATTTGCAAAGATAAATTACTTAGCATACAAAAGGCCAGTTTAAAACTATACAGGACTATGAATATGAGTCTAAAATACAAATATGCTCTTTAAATCTATCAGTTGTAATTTAACTGCAGCGACAATGAATATATTTGTTTTAAATATTACCTATATTTAGCAACCTCATATATTTTACCAGGTAATCAATGAATATTTCAACTTCCAGAATTTCTTATCAAGTTCAATTCACCTCAGAAAAACAAAAGAAGTATTTCTTTCATGTAACTGGCAAGAGTCCATGAGCTAGTGACATATGGGATATACAATCCTACCAGGAGGGGCAAAGTTTCCCAAACCTCAAAATGCCTATAAATACACCCCTCACCACACCCACAATTCAGTTTTACAAATGTTGCCTCCTATGGAGGTGGTGAAGTAAGTTTGTGCTAAGATTTCTATGTTGATATGCGCTTCTCAGCATTGTTGAAGCCCGATTCCTCTCAGAGTATAGCGAATGTCAGAGGGACGTGAAGGAAGTATCACTTATTTGAATACAATGATTTCCCTAACAGGGGTCTATTTCATAGGTTCTCTGTTATCGGTCGTAAAGATTCATTTCCTACCTCCCTTTTCAGATCGACGATATACTGTCAATTTACCATTACCTCTACTAATAACTGTTTTAGTACTGGTTTGGCTATCTGCTATATGTGGATGGGTATCTTTTGGTAAGTATGTTTTTTATTACTTAAGACACATCAGCTATGGTTTGGCACTTTATGCATTTATATAAAGTTCTAAATATATGTATTGTACTTATATTTGCCATGAGTCAGGTTCATGTATTTCCTTCAGCAGACTGTCAGTTTCATATTTGGGGAATTTAAACATTTTAAGAAATGTATTTCTTACCTGGGGTTTAGTCTTTTTTCAATTGACTACTTCTTGCTATTGCGGGTATTAGGCCCGCGGGTGCATCAAATGCTAAACTTTATTGCGTCATTCTTGGCGCGAAAATATTTTTGGCGCGAAAAAATACGTTTATGATGCAACTTCGTCATTTCCGGCGTCATACGTGACGCCGAGACCTTTCACACGGTGGCGTCATTAGGCCTATGCTTTTGCATTTTTTCCCATTCCTGAAACTGCCATATAAGGAATAAATAATTTTGCTTTATATGTTGTTTTTTTCTCTTACATTGAGCAAGATGTCCCAATCTGATCCTGTCTCAGAAGTTTCTGCTGGAACATTGCTGTCTGATATCGGGTCTACCAAAGCTAAGTGCATTTCTTGGAAAAGTGTAGAAATTATTCCACCAAATGTCATTTGTAATAGTTGTCATGATAAACTTTTACATGCAGATAGTGTTTCCATCAGTAATAGTACATTGCCAGTTGTAGTTCCTTCAACTTCTAATGTACATGATATACCTGTAAATTTTAAAGAATTTGTTTCTGATTCTATTCTGAAGGCTTTGTCTGCATTTCCACCTTCTAATAAACATAAACGGTCTTTTAAATCTTCTCATTTAGCTGATGAAATTTCAAATGACCAGCAACATAATAATTTATCCTCTTCTGATGAGGATCTATCTGATTCAGATGATCCTTCCTCAGACATTGACACTGACAAATCTACTTATTTATTTAAAATAGAGTATATGCGTTCTTTATTAAAAGAAGTGTTAATTACGTTGGATATTGAGGTAACCAGTCCTATTGACGTTCAGTCTAATAAATGTTTAAATGCTGTTTTTAAACCTCCTGTGGTTTCCCCAGGGATTTTTCCTATTCCTGAGGCTATTTCTGATATGATTTCTAGGGAATGGAATAAGCCAGGTACTTCTTTTATTCCTTCTTCAAGGTTTAAAAAATTGTATCCTTTACCAGCAAAATCTATAGAGTTTTGGGGGAAAATCCCCAAAGTTGATGGGGCTATTTCTACTCTTGCTAACGTACCACTATTCCTATGGAAGATAGTATCCTTTAGATAGGAAGCTTGAATCTTATCTAAGGAAGGCCTATTTATATTCAGGTCATCTTCTCAGACCTGCTATTTCTTTGGCTGATGTTGCGGCTGCCTCAACTTTTTGGTTGGAGAATTTAGCGCAACGAGAATTGGATCCTGACATATCTAGCATTACTCGCTTACTGCAACATGCTAATCATTTTATTTGTGATGCCATTTTTTATATTATCAAAATTGATGTTAGATCCATGTCTTTAGCTGTATTAGCTAGAAGAGCTTTGTGGTTTAAATCTTGGAATGCTGATATGACATCTAAATCTAGATAACTATCTCTTTCTTTCCAAGGCAATAATTTATTTGATTCTCAGTTGGATTCTATTATTTCAACTATCACTGGAGGAAAAGGAGTTTTTCTGCCTCAGGATAAAAAACCTAAGGGTAACTCTAAGGCTTCTAACCGTTTTCGCTCCTTTCGTCAGAATAAGGAACAAAAACTCAATCCTCCTTCCAATTGGAAGCCTTCCTCAAATTGGAATAAATCCAAGCCATTTAGGAAACCAAAGTCTGCCCCTAAGTCCGCATGAAGGTGTGGCCCTCATTCCAGCTTAGCTGGTTGGGGGCAGATTAAGGTTTTTCAAGGATTTTTGGATAAAATCTGTCCAAAATCATTGGATTCAGAGCATTGTCTCTCAAGGGTATCGAATCGGATTAAAAGTAAGACCTCCTGTGAGAAGATTTTTTCTCTCACGCATCCCTGTAAATCCAGTAAAAGCTCAGGCTTTTCTGAAGTGTGTTTCAGACTTGGAGTCTTCAGGGGTAATCATGCCAGTTCCTCCTCAGGAACAAGATTTGGGGTTTTATTCAAAACTATTCATTGTACAAAAGAAAGAAAATTTATTCAGACCAGTTCTGGATCTGAAAATTTTGAATCGTTATGTAAGAGTACCAACTTTCAAGATGGTGACTATAAGGACTAGTCTGCCTTTTGTTCAGCGAGGACATTATATGTCCACAATAGACTTGCAGGATGCATACCTTCATATTCTGATTCATCCAGAACACTATCAGTTTCTGAGATTCTCTTTTCTAGACAAGCATTACCAATTTGTTGCTTTTCCATTTGGCCTAGCAACAGCTCCAAGGATCTTTTCAAAGGTTCTGGGTGCCCTATTATCTGTAATCAGAGAACAGGGTATTGCGGTGTTTGCTTATTTGGATGATATATTGGTACTAGCTCAGTATTTACATACTGCAGAATCTCACACAAATCAACTAGTGTTGTTTCTTCGGAAACATGGTTGGAGGATCAATTTACCAAAAAGTTTCTTGATTCCTCAGACAAGGGTCACCTTTTTAGGCTTCCAGATAGATTCAGTGTCCATGACTCTGTCTCTAACAGACAAGAGACATTTAAATTGGTCGCAGCATGCCGGCACCTTCAGTCTCAGTCATTCCCTTCAGTGGCTATGTGCATGGAAGTTTTAGGTCTCATGACTGCAGCATCGGAAGCGATCCCCTTTGCTCATTTTCACATGATACCTCTACAGCTTTGCATGCTGAATCAATGGTGCAGAGATTATACAAAGATATCACAATTAATATCCTTGAATCCCAATGTACAACACTCTCTGACATGGTGGATAGATCACCATAGTTTGGTTCAAGGGGCTTCTTTTGTTCGGCCAACCTGGACTGTAATCTCAACAGATGCAAGTCTTTCAGGTTGGGGAGCTGTTTGGGGATCTCTGACAGCACAAGGGGTTTGGAAATCTCAAGAGGCGATATTACCAATAAATATTTTAGAACTCCGTGCAATTCTCAGGTCTCTTCAGTTTTGGCCTCTGCTAAAGAGAGAACCATTTATTTGTTTTCAGACAGACAATATCACAACTGTGGCTTATGTCAATCATCAGGGTGGGACTCACAGTCCCCAAGCTATTAAAGAAGTATCTTGGTTACTTGCTTGGGCGGAATCCAGCTCCTGTCTAATCTCTGTGGTGCATATCCCAGGTGTAGACAATTGGGAGGTGGATTATCTCAGCCACCAGACTTTACATCCAGGGGAGTGGTCTCTCCATCCAGATGTGTTTTCTTAGATTGTTCAGATGTGGGGTCTTCCAGAGATAGATCTCATGGCCTCTCATCTAAACAAGAAACTTCCCAGGTACCTTTCCAGGTCCAGGGATGTTCAGGCGGAAGCAGTGGATGCACTGACACTTCCTTGGTGTTATAATCCTGCTTATCTCTTCCCGCCTCTCGTTCTCCTTCCAAGAGTGATCTCCAAAATCATCATGGAACAGTCGTTTGTGTTGCTGGTGGCTCCAGCATGGCCACACAGGTTTTGGTATGCAGATCTGGTTCGGATGTCCAGTTGCCCACCTTGGCCATTTCCGTTACGGCCGGACCTACTATCTCAAGGTCCGTTTTTCCATCAGGATCTCAAATCATTAAATTTGAAGGTATGGAAATTGAATGCTTAGTTCTAAGTCATAGAGGTTTCTCTGACTCAGTGATTAATACTATGTTACAAGCTCGTAAATCTGTGTCTAGAAAGATTTATTATAGAGTTTGTAAGACTTACATTTCATGGTGTTCTTCTCATAAATTCTCCTGGCATTCTTTTAGAATTCCTAGAATTTTACAGTTCCTTCAGGATGGTTTGGATAAGGGTTTGTCTGCAAGTTCCTTGAAAGGTCTAATCTCCGCTCTTTCTGTTTTGTTTCACAGAAAGATTGCTATACTATTTACTGTTTTGTACAGGCTTTAGTTCGTATTAAGCTTGACATTAAATAAATTTCTCCTCCTTGGAGTCTTAATTTGGTTCTGAAGGCTTTACAGGCTCCTCCATTTGAGCATATGCATTCTTTGGACATTAAACTACTTTCTTGGAAAGTGTTGTTCCTTTTGGCTATCTCTTCTGCTAGAAGAGTTTCTGAGCTATCTGCTCTTTCTTGTGAGTCTCCTTTTCTGATTTTTCATCAGGATAAGGCAGTTTTACGGACTTCTTTTCAATTTTTACCTAAGGTTGTGAATTCTAACAATATTAGTAGAGAAATTGTTGTCCCTTCCTTATGTCCTAATCCTAAGAATTCTTTGGAGAGATCCTTACATTCTTTGGATGTGGTAAGAGCTTTGAAATATTATGTGGAAGCTACTAAAGATTTCAGGAAGATTTCCAGTCTATTTGTTTTATTTTCTGGTCCTAGGAAAGGTCAGAAGGCTTCTGCTATTTCCTTGGCTTCTTGGTTGAAACTTTTGATTCATCAAGCTTATTTGGAGTTGGGTCAGGCCCCGCCTCAGAGAATAACAGCTCATTCTACTAGATCAGTCTCCACTTCATGGGCTTTTAAGAATGAAGCTTCAGTTGATTAGATTTGCAAAGCGGCGACTTGGTCCTCTTTGCATACATTTACTCAATTCTACCGTTTTGATGTATTTGCTTCTTCGGAAGCAGTTTTTGGTAGAAAAGTTCTTCAGGCAGCTGTTTCAGTTTGATTCTTCTGCTTTTGTTTTAAGTTTTTTTCTTTCAAAAATGAAATAAACCTATTTTTTTGGGTTGTGGATTAATTTTTTCAGCGGAATATGGCTGTTTTTATTTTTATTCCCTTCCTCTCTAGTGACTCTTGAGTGGAAGACTCCACATCTTGGGTATTGATATCCCATATGTCACTAGCTCATGGAGTCTTGCCAATTACATGAAAGAAAACATAATTTATGTAAGAACTTACCTGATAAATTAATTTCTTTCATATTGGCAAGAGTCCATGAGGCCCACCCTTTTTATGGTGGTTATGATTTTTTTGTGTAAAGCACAATTATTTCCAAATTTCCTTTGTTGATGCTTTCTACTCCTTTCTTTATCACCCCACTGCTTGGCTTTTCGTTAAACTGAATTGTGGGTGTGGTGAGGGGTGTATTTATAGGCATTTTGAGGTTTGGGAAACTTTGCCCCTCCTAGTAGGATTGTATATCCCATATGTCACTAGCTCATGGACTCTTGACAATATGAAAGAAATTAATTTATCAGGTAAGTTCTTACATAAATTATGTTTTTGCAATGTGGATAAGAAAAGGTAGCCCAATTTTACTTATAGTGACTACGTTCCAGGCAGCAATTATTAGTCACAAGTTAGCAGGAAAAAGACCAGCCCAGACTATCTCCATGCTTGGGGTTAAATCATGTGATATAACCCCACCCCTTTTTGTTCTGTACCATCATTGGTGAATTGGTTAGGCCCTACAGATCTGAATATCTCATAGGTCAACTTGGGAGAAGCCTCCCTTCATTGGTTCCCTGGGAATGATTGGTTGCTAGGGAAACACATCTTTTTTTTTTTTTTTTTTTAAATATTTTTGTTGAGACAAACAAAACAGAGTAAAGTTATACAACTCCACAAGAGTATGTGCATAGGAATTACAAACATATAAAGGTAAACAATAAATCTTAGATATTGGTATGATGAAGATTAGCTTGCTCTTTCCACATACGTAGTTTTTCATTTGTTGGAGAGCATAGAGGTGGGGTTGCTCAGAAAGAAGTATAGGGTCTCTTTTTAATTTTATATAGGATATTATGCATATAAGTTAACAAAGTTATATCCCTGCTTCTTAGTGGGATAGGGGAAGAAAACCACTTCCTGTAGACTGAAGTGGGTTTTGAATAATAATATGGTGAGAGATCTGCGAGTCTACTTGTGGTATAAGATACATTTAACTAATAGCTGGCGGGGACTTTTGGATTAATCATGAAATCGGTATCGGTGAAGGGATATAACTTAACAAGAATATTGTAAGAGAAGGAAAGATTACAGCGGACAAGAGCCGCTTGAATTAAAGAAAAATGGGTATAGGACCCAATCTGGGGGGCGGAGCTATTATAAAATTCTCTATATAGAATATGGCTGGTATAAAAATATAAAAGTATCAAAGGGGAGGCGGATGAACCTGGTAAATATTCTGGATATATGTTTGGAGACTAAAGGGCGAAGGAGGGAAACCTGCTGGTGCATAACTAGATGTTCCCCTATCTCAGGCATGGTGAGTTTGCAAAGACTTACATAATAAGGGATAGTAGGTACATTCAACCTAAACAGAGTCTCTAGGGGGGTAGATATTTATGCCTGTAGGCCTAAAAGTACATTATTGATGATCAGAGTCCTATGCTAGATGAAGGGGCTTTATAGTGGCCTGTTCTATAATCTCTAATATGAAAAGCCTTAAGTGATTTAGTTGCTTTAGACATCTTTTATTCTCAGTGTGAGAACTGGACTAGCTGTTAAACATATAGCCTAACGTTACTGTAAGGGCAAAATCACGCCATGTGGTGTATATAGAAGATAGTGCCTCAGTTACTGAGATGGGACCACTTCTGGAGAGCTAGAGTAAAAAGGCCTATATGGCTGCACAAAATGCAATATAGCATTACCTAGGCGTGTGAAAAAAAAAATATTGACTGGGGTCCATTAACATGTATGTTGAGAACTGTGTCCTGTCTAGAACTGAACACATTGTGATATATCTAGATGTAGGATTTTGTGATTATTAGTCAGAGTAAATAGTAGTAGGTATTGAACAGCAGGTGTCCCATATAGGTTACATTAAAGCTTCAAAGTGACATTGGGTTGAAATCAGAAGTATATTAATATAGCAATAAGCATATATGTGTAATATCAACAGAGTGGCCTCCAATGCGAAGCTTATTTTATACCCATGAGACCTTTGTGTTACAACTACTATAGGTGAGGAATATAATTTGTATCTCCCCCCAGGGGTTGTTGTCTCCACCGGACACCGACGGGAAAGGGAAATTGGGTATGACCCACCCTGACAAACAGGGCGGAAAAGGGAGGGGGGAGATACCGCTCCTAACTTTCTATTTTAGCAGGATGTTTAACCCTACATGGTATAAAAAATAGTAAATTGTAAGAAAGTTATCAGAATACTCTCCCTGTAAGTTGAGTTGCCTATTACATAACAGAGTGTACAGCATACAGTAAACCATTCTTATAAAAATGGCATGGGAAGAGAAGTACAATATAAGAACAATATAGGAGGGCATAACTTCTGCAGGTCAAACCAGTTCACATCATCTTGCATTCTAGGGAAAGTAAGCTAATCCCTTCAGGAAAGTGTGACAGCAACCAGTTATATGAAACGTTTAACTCCTCATATATTCTATAATATATATAAAACAATGTGTGAGCTGGTTCAGACCCTTAGTTAAAATTAGAGAGCTCTATGTGTAGTATTTTGTGCATGTGCATATTATACTGTGCTCATGGGCACTGTAAACATAAGTTAGTTGTGCCATTAAGAGTTAAGCTACTTAGTTAGAAATATGTAGTGGCAGACAGTGACATCTTAACCATATAGAAAAAGAGGAAATAAACTGGCTATCAGAATATAGAGCAACATTAAATACAAGCAATAACCATAACTTTATGTATATTGAGCCTAATGTAGGTTGCCATCCATTGATATCTCTGCTTATTGTTAAATACAGGAAAAAGCATCCCACACTAGATATAAAGGAGCAGGAGATCTAGGTAAAAATTATGAATAAACTATACTCCAAATTATACAACAAAATGTGTGTGGTGGCTTCTTGCAATCCTACCCTATAGGCTGTGTTCTATCTAATTACTTGTCCTGAGCATTTAGGGTTGGGAACATGAAACAAAACATAACACATCCCCAGCTGGGGCTTAGCTAAATACAGCGATGTTCTGCAGTCTCAATAATCACCTCAGCGTTAGAAACATGCCAAGGGGAAAGTCCAGAGGGATAGATGGATTCAGCCCACTCCTGTGTTGGGGTCTACAATAGTGAGAGCACAGTCTGTTTGTAGCGTGTCCTTGAGCCGGAAAGAGGCTTGAAGGTGCAAAGTGTGCCCCTGTGATAGAGTCTCATGCTTCGGTGTTCCACAGTGCAAGACCTCTACAGGCATCAGCGATGACTAGAATAGAGACATAAGGAGACTGGGGTGGGAACCGCAAACCGTAGACAGAGTGGGTTATAGCAGGGTTTTGGGTAATGTGGGAACTAGCTGCTCCAACGGCTGTGCACCAAGAATTGACCCACTCCGCTGAACCTGCGACCTCCACAGAATCGGCAGCGGACTCCATCACAGCCAAGACCAGCCAGGGGCCAGCACTCCGGATCCTCCCATGGGGATAACAGCTGCCAGACGACGGTAAGAGGTTAGCATATTGCCTAGCTTCACTTCTGATAGCAAGGTCTGCCCAGTGCTGGGGTAGTAATACAGCACTCTTCTCTGTTGTAAGACACATTGCTGCGCTCTGAGGGGTATTGTATGTAAAAGTCTCTGTGGAAGTCTGTGATGTGTTCTCTCTCGACTCCAAAGAGATGACCGCGTCTTGAACTTCCGTAGCGGATAATTGTAGCTTTGTGATCTTATTCTTCAGAAAATCCTGCCCTGAATAGTCAGATACTGGCATGTAAGTTAGTTGACTTGCGTTGGGCTGGCATGTCTCGCTGTTCTCAGTGACCGCGGCATCATCAGCCATGTTAGGTGTAGTGACAGCCTCCACTATATGCTGATCTCTGAGTATTAGCGTCAGGTCATGGAAGTAGTAATTCATTTTCTCCTCTAGTTTAGCAAACGACTCCTGCATCTGTCTGCAAAAGTCTGCCATGTCTGGCTGAAAGGTAGAGGGTTCTAAACGGATTAAACTGCCACTACTAGCCAAGTAACTGCTTCTACCTCGTGGCAGCTGCAGTCAGTGTAGATCCCCACAAATGTTGCAGTCGGTACATAAATCTTCAGTAGAATAGGCTTTAGAGAGGTTGTTCTCACTCTTCAGGAGTTTAGGTTATGGATTGAGCAGAAAAATATGAATTATGCCCTCTTATTATTAAAAATGTTTGTTAATTTTGCAGGAGTTCATGAATTGTGCATCTGGTCTCTTCTGTAGTTGGCTCCGCCCCCCGGAAACGCATCTTTGTTAACAACCAAATGCCTTTTGGCTGTAATACTGGATTCAGGCCATAGGGGGCAGCAAAGACTTCCACAAAGGTGATTACGTTCTTGCAGAAATAACGAGCAGGGAGAGAAGAGGTATATGGTATAAAACTTTGGTTTATTTCTTCATTTAAAAGCGATTATTGAGCACAGCAGAAAAAATTACAGCTGACGCATTTCCTGCCTCCACGGCAGTTCATCAGAGCTCTGACGTATGCCGGCTTTGGGAACGAGGCTTCCCACTTCACTGAGGAGTTTGGGCGATACACGCCACTACAGAGGAGCTTGCAAGATTCGTACCATCAGAGGGGGATTATATTGCGGTACAATACGTACTCCCGGTGACAAGCTAAGGAAGGGGTAAGCCTCTAGTACTTATGTATTTACCAATGAACTTGGAATTGACAATTATTTGAATTTCTACTTACACCCCGTATGTGAACCCGCGATTGTGGGGCTCTAATGAGAGTGATATTTTCAGGGGGACAGTGTAAGTAGGATACAGTGTGTTACCGCATATGTGGAGCTTTAAGCTGAGGAATACACACAGGATAATTACACTTTACACACAATACGCTATGAATGAGTAACATATTTGAATA
Organism: Bombina bombina; assembly: GCF_027579735.1. Taxonomy (NCBI): domain Eukaryota; kingdom Metazoa; phylum Chordata; class Amphibia; order Anura; family Bombinatoridae; genus Bombina; species Bombina bombina. The sequence goes on along the minus strand of NC_069502.1, from coordinate 309,535,171 downwards.
TTTTGCATAGGGGGCAGCAGACAGAGACAAACAGTTCAATTCAATTATTTCTATACAGTAAAAACATTTCTTTAAAATGTTTATTTAAAATACTATAATTTATTTATATTACAAGTCACATGTTCCAAGTGTATTGGACTATGTCACATTATTCATCCTGACTATTTTAATATGAAACATCAGTATAATTTCTAACATCATTTTATTATTATCTTAAAATCTATTTAAAAATAGTATTTGGTTATTTCTTCTTTTTATTCATATAAAACCACAGCATATTTCATATTTCTAATAAATTTTGAATGCATGAATTTTGTTTATGACCCATATTCATAGGATATCTCATTATTATATGTCTGAAAAATAAAGAGAGACAGAGGTTATTATTCTGACACAGTTAAACCTTTGAGCCACCTATCAAGTTTAGCAAATACCCATCTAATATTAGACAATTAGACAATCTGTCAAATGTATGTGTTCATATTTAATATTATACAAGTTGTATTTTCAGTGAATTTCAAAGTTACAATACAACATATTTTCTGTTTAGCTAGCAATACAGACGTGTATCTGAGATTTAGGGGCAATTAAAACATAGCCGACACTTAGTTATTTCTTTAGCTATTGATTTGCTTTACGAATTTCATTAGGCTTCAAATGAAAATCTTAGACATTACGTCTCTGTCACTCCAGGGATTCCTGTAATCTAGGTACCATGTTTATCTTTGTTTGAAAAGATCTAGGGCCTGGTCCAATATGCAGCATCACCCGCAAAAGCCGGCGACGCCAGATTTTGCGCGATTTTGCTATTACATATATGGTGTAGCATACAAGTTACGCGAGTATATTTCAGCCTTCGCCCGTATTTTTTTTTAACCATAGACTGACATAGAACAGACGCACAATTTGGTATCCAATATACAGCATAAGGACTTATGCGCGCAGAATTCATCCATTCTCATCTCGCCACAAATTGCAGGCGCAGCAACCCTTGTACTGACTAAAAAACCAACGTAACTCCCTGGAAGCCTTAACAAACACACACATTTAAGCAGTATCTCAAGGTTAAAGGCACAGTATACTATGATATTGTTTTTTTTTTAAGGTTTAGTTGTGTATTTGAAATAGTTTGAAGCCACAACATAATCAAATGGATTGAGCTTGTAGGTACTTTATCACATTGTGGACATATACTTGCTTATTTACTTTAAATTTGTTCTCAAAACAATCAACAATACTTGGAGGAGAGAACAATGGGAAATCATAATTGTATTACCTTCATCTCTTTATATATGGGTTTATATATGAATTTTGAATAGCAGAATTACGTGTCGCATTTATTTGAAATCGCGGATCATTTTTACGAGTGTTAGCCTAATTTGCATAAAACTACTCTATATTGACTTGCGACGACTAATATGTGTATTTGCGCACATTTCAGAAGATCGCCAGTTTGTCCTACTTATGCCACTTTAAAATCTAACGGCGCAGTATATGTATAGATGTGCGAGGTGAAATTACGGATGGGGCGGGTTCCCACGCTTGTGCCGAAAACTACGCCGTATATCGGATCACGCCCCTGATCTCATTAAGTGGTGAGGTAAAGAATGTTTTGAAGTTTGTACTTTCGGCTAGGGAGCAAATTATCTCTTTTAAAGTTTTTGGGACATCTTGTCTGCATTGAGCTCTGAGATGTGTATTTAAATTATCTGGGTTTTAAGTACAATTTCTGACATCAGAATTTTAACCTTATAGTATATATATATATATATATATATATATATATATATATATTTTTATATATATATATATATATATATATATATATATATATATATGTCATTCACCTGTACCCTGACAAGTAGCACAAAGATGATTTTAAAAAATGTTAAAGAACAAACAAAATAAAGTGAAAATAATCTGCCTCAATAGAACAGTCCACTTTAAAATATACGAAAAAGAAACTTGAAAACAAAGAGAAATAAAAAAAATGAAAAACAAAACAATCTCATCAGCTTTTAAAATAGCAAGACATGACCACGAGGCAAGATACTTTACAGGGGCAATAGAGTCTTTATGAATTTCCCATACTAAGCCTATGTGAAAGTGAAATTATATCAACCATGCCTATAGAATGCCCACTGCCAATCTGTGGAGATACCTTTCATTTTAGCAAGTGAGAATTATTTGCAATTATTTGCACAAAATAAAAGAAGTGTTCAAGCCAGGGAATGAACATAAGCATAAAAGTGTGTTCTTTGGTTAGCTACCACCCTAGTAGCAGACTCTTTTTGCTCAGCATGTGCCTTTTACAGAAATTAGTTTTCCTGCAGTATTTTAGCTGGTCCTGCCTAAAGTGTCTTTTAAAAATCAAGTGAACCTGATAATTTACGTCAAAACTTAGCTCAAAATCAGGCTACGGTATTCAAAATAAAGCAAAGCGTGAAAATATTCAAGCGAGAACATGATTCATGCCATCTATCGCCTGCTGCATGAAACATTGTATGAAAAGTGTGCAGTTCTATTTTTGCAAGGCTTTGCCTAGCGTATTGTTTAAAAACATAATTTATGTAAGAACTTACCTGATAAATTAATTTCTATCATATTGTCAAGAGTCCATGAGCTAGTGACGTATGGGATATACAATCCTACCAGGAGGGGCAAAGTTTCCCAAACCTCAAAATGCCTATAAATACACCCCTCACCACACCCACAATTCAGTTTAACGAATAGCCAAGTAGTGGGGTGATAGAAAAAGGAGTAGAAAGCATAAAAAAGGAATTGGAAATATAATTGTGCTTTATACAAAAAATCATAACCACCATAAACAGGGTGGGCCTCATGGACTCTTGCCAATATGAAATAAATGAATTTATCAGGTAAGTTCCTACATAAATTATGTTTTCTTTCATGTAATTGGCAAGAGTCCATGAGCTAGTTATGTATGGGATATTAATACCCAAGATGTGTTACTCCACCGAAGAGTCACTAGAGAGGGAGGGATGAAAATAAAAACAGCCATTTTCCACTGAAAAAATTAAATCCACATCCAAAAAATAAGTTTTTCTCATAGTTGAAAAGAAAAACTTAAAACATAAGCAGAGAGATCAAACTGAAACAGCTGCCTAAAGAACTTTTCTACCAAAGACTGCTTCCGAAGAGGCAAACACATCAAAACGGTAGAATTTAGTAAATGTATGCAAAGAAGACCAAGTTGATACTTTGCAAATCTAATCAACTGAAGCTTCATTCTTAAAGGCCCACAAAGTGGAGACTGATCTAGTAGAATGAGCTGTGATTCTCTGAGGCGGGTCCTGACCCGACTCCAAATACATCTGATGAATCAAAAGCTTTAACCAAGATGCCAAGGAAATTGCAGAAGCTTTCTGACCTTTCCTAGAACCAGAAAAGACAACAAATAGACTAGAAGTCTTCCTGGAAATCTTTAGTAGCTTCAACATAATATTTCAAAGCTCTAACAACATCCAAAGAATGTAAGGATCTCTCCAAAGAATTCTGAGGATTAGGACACAAAGAGGGAACATCAATTTCCCTAAATAAATAACGTTATTAGAATTCACAACTTTAGGAAGAAAATCATAAAAGGAGACTCACAAGAAAGAGCAGATAATTCGGAAACTCTTCTAGCAGAAGAGATGGCCAAAAGGAACAATACTTTCCAAGAAAGTAGTTTAATATCCAAAGAATGCATAGGCTCAAAAGGAGGAGCCTGTAAAGCCTTGAAAACCAAATTAAGACTCCAAGGAGGAGAGATTGATTTAATGACAGGCTTGATATGGACCAAAGCCTGTATAAAACAGTGAATATCAGGAAGCTTAGCAATCTTTCTGTGAAATAAAACAGAAAGAGCAGAGATCTGTCCCTTCAAAGAACTTGCAGACAAACCTTTATTCAAACCATCCTGAAGAAACTGTAAAATTCTAGAAATTCTAAAAGAATGCCAGGAGAATTTATGAGAAGAACACCAGGATAATAAATCTTCCTAGAAACAGATTTATGAGCCTGTAACATAGTATTAATCACTGAGTCATAGAAACCTCTATGACTAAGCACTAAGAGTTCAATTTCCATACCTTCAAATTTAAAGATTTGAGATCCTGATGGAAAAACGGACCTTGAGACAGAAGGTCTGGTCTTAAAGGAAGTGGCCAAGGTTGGCAACTGGACATCCGAACAAGAACTGCATACCAAAACCTGTGAGGCCATGCTGGTGCTACCAGAAACACAAACAATTGTTCCATGATGATCCTGGAGATCACTCTTGGAAGAATAACTAGAGGTGGGAAGATAAAAGTAGGTTGGTAAAACCAAGGAACTGCTAATGCATCCACCGACTCCGCCTGAGGATCCCTGGAACTGGACAAGTACCTGGGATGTTTCTTGTTTAGATAGGAAGCCATCAGATCTATTTCTGGAAGACCTCACATCTGAACAATCTGAAAAAACACATCTGGATGGAGAGACCACTCCCAGGATGTAAAGTCTGCTGGCTGAGATAATCCGCTTCCCAGTTGACTATACCTGGGATATGTACCACAGAAATTAGACAAGAGCTGGATTCCGCCCAAGAAAGTATCCAAGATACTTCTTTCATAGCTAGGGGACTGTGAGTCCCAACCTGATGATTGACATTTGCCACAGTTGTAATATTGTCTGTCTGAAAACAAATAAATGATTCTCTCTTCAACAGAGGCCAAACCTGAAGAGCCCTGAAAATAGCACAGAGTTCTAAAATATTAATTGGTAACCTCGCCTCTTGAGGTTTCCAAATTCCTTGTGCTGTCAGAGATCCCTAGACAGCTCCCCAACCTGAAAGACTTGCATCTGTTGTGATTACAGTCCAGGTTGGACAAACAAAAGAGGCCCCTTGAACTATATGATGGTGGTCTAACCACCAAGTCAGAGAGAGTCGAACGTTGGGATCTAAGGATATTAACTGTGATATCCTTGTATAATCCCTGCACCATTAATTCAGCAAACAAAGCTGAAGAAGTCTCATATGAAAATGAGCAAAGAGAATGATCGAGACTGAAGGTTTTGACAAGCTGAAACCAATTTCATTCTTCTCTTGTCTGTTAGAGACAGAGTCATGGACATGGAATCTATCTGGAAACCTAAAAAAGGTGACCATTGTCTGAGGAATCAAGGAACTTTTCGGTAAATTGATCCTCCAACCATGTCTTTGAAGAAACAACACTAGTTGATTCTTGTGAGATTCGGCAGAATGTAAAGACTGAGCTAGTACCAAGATATCGTCCAAATAAGGAAACACCATAATACCCTGTTCTCTGATAAAAGAAAGTAGGGCACCGAGAACCTTCGAGAAAATTCTTGGAGCTGTCGCTAGGCCAAAAGGAAGAGCAACAAATTGGTAATGCTTGTCTAGAAAAGAGAATCTCAGAAACCAATAGTGGTCTGGATGAACCGGAATATGAAGATATGCATCCTGTAAGTCTATCGTGGACATATAATGACCTTGCTAAACAAAAGGCAGAATAGTCCTTATAGTTACCATTTTGAAAGTTGGCACTCTTACTAAATGATTCAAAATTTTCAGATCCAGAACTAGCCTAAATGAATTTTCTTTCTTTGGGACAATAAATTGATTCGAATAAAACCCAGACCCGGTTCCTGAAACGGAACTGTTATGATTACCCCTGAAAGCTCCAGATCAGAAACACACTTCAGAAAAGCCTGAGCCTTCACTGGATTTGCTGGGACATGTGAGAGAAAAAAATCTTCTCACAGGAGGTCTTACTCCTATTCGATACCCTTGAGAGACAATACTCTGATCCACTGATTTTGGAAAGAATCTGTCCAAATGTTTTGGAAAAATTTCAATCTGCCCCCCACCAGCTGAGCTGAAATGAGGGCCGCACTTTTATGTATACTTGGGGGCTGGCTTTGGTTTCTTAAAGGGCTTGGATTTATTCCAACTTGAAGAAGGTTTCCAATTGGAACCAGATTCTTTGGGGGAAGGATTGACTTTCTGTTCCTTATTCTGTCGAAAAGAACGAAAACAATTAGAAGCTTTAGATTTACCCTTAGGTCTTTTATTCTGAGGCAAAAAACTCCCTTCTCCTAGTGACAGTTGAAATAATTGAATCCAACTGAGAACCAAATAAATTGTTACCTTGGAAAGAAAGAGATAGTAATCTAGATTTAGATACCATGTCAGCATTCCAATATTTAAGCCACAAAGCTCTTCTAGCTAAAATAGCTAAAGACATAGATTTAACATAAATTTTGATGGTATCAAAAATAGCATCACAGATAAAATGATTAGCATGTTGAAGCAAGCGAACAATGCTAGACAAATCAGAATCTGTTTCCTGTTGCGCTAAGCTTTTCGACCAAAAAGTTGATGCAGTTGCAACATCAGCCATGGGTATAGCAGGCCTTAGAATATAGCCAAAAAATAAATAAGCTTTCCTTATACAGTATAAGATTCAAGTTTACTATCTAAAGGATCCTTAAAAGAAGTACTATCTTCCATAGGAATAGTAGTACGTTTGGCAAGAGTAGAAATAACTCCATCAACTTTGGGGATTTTTTCCCAAAACTCCAATCTAGCTGCTGGCAAAGGATACAACTTCTTAAACCTAGAAGAAGGAATAAAAGAAGTACCAGGCCTATTCCATTCCTTAGAAATCATATCAGAAATAACATCAGGTACTGGAAAAACCTCTGGAGTAACCACAGGAGGTTTGTAAACAGAAATTAAATGTTTACTAATTTTAGTATCAAGAGGACTAGATTCCTCAATATCCAAAGTAACCAACACTTCTTTTAATAATTTACGAATATACTCCATCTTAAAGAGATAAGTAGATTTGTCAGTGTCAATATCTGAGGTAGGATCTTCTGAATCAGATAGATCCTCATCAGAGGAGGATAATTCAGTATGTTGTCGGTCATTTGAAATTTCATCAATCTTATGAGAAGTTTTAAAAGACCTTTTTATGTTTATTAGAAGGCGTAAAAGCAGACAAAGCATTCTGAATTGCATCAGCAATAAAATCTTTAATATTCACAGGGATATCATGTACCTCAGATGTTGAAGGAACAACAGGCATTGTACTAGTACTGAAGGATACATTCTCTGCATGCAAAAGCTTGTCATGACAACTGTTACATACTACAGCTGTAGATATAATCTCCACAAATTTACAACAGATACACTTAGCTTTGGTAGAACTGTTATCAGGCAGCAGGATACCAACAGTGCTTTCTGAGACAGGATCAAATTGAGACATTTTGCAAATGTAAGAGAAAAAAACAACAACATATAAAGCAAAATTATCAATTTCCTTATATGGCAGTTTCAGTAATGGGAAAAAATGCAAACAGCATAGCCCTCTGAGCATAAAAAAGAGCAAGAGGCATATAGGAAGTGGGGTTTAAATAATTAAAATATTTGGCGCCAAGAATGACGCACAAATGCAAATTAAATTTTTTGGTGCTAATGACAACCAGAAATTATGCAACTCACGTCATGGCAGACGCAACCTTGTGCAAGGAAACCTGTCATCAACTAAGACACTGAAAATGACAAATTTACGTCACCGAACGTACCTTTGGGCCAAAAAATTCTCACGCCAAGAATGACGCAATAAATATCAGCATTTTGCAACCTCACGAGCCTAATTTTGCCTGCAAAATTTAATGAAAAAGCAGTCAATTTTGAAGAAAAGACTATACCCCAGGTAAAATAACTTCCTAAATATGTTTCCCAATTTGAAACTGAAATATACATAAACCTGACTCATGACAAATATAAGTACACTACATATATTTAAAAATTTATATTAATACATAAAGTGCCAAACCATAGCTGAGAGTGTCTTAAGTAATGAAAACATACTTACCGAAAGACACCCATCCACATATAGCAGATAGCCAAACCAATACTGAAACATTATGAGTAGAGGTTATGGAATATGAGAGTATATCGTCAATCTGAAAAGGGAGGTAGGAGATGAATCTCTACGACCGATAACAGAGAACCAGTGAAAAGATTTCCTGTGAGGAAAACCATAGAATCAATAGGTGATACTCTCTTCACATCCCTCTGACAAACACTGTACTCTGAGAGAAATCGGGCTTCAAAATGCTGAGAAGCGGATATCACAGGAGAAAATCAAGCACAAACTTACTTCACCAACTCCATAGGGAGGCAAAGTTTGTAAAACTGAATTGTGTGTGTGGTGAGGGGTGTATTTATAGGCATTTTGAGGTTTGGGAAACTTTGCCCCTCCTGGTAGGATTGTATATCCCATACGTCACTAGCTCATGGACTCTTGCCAAATTCCAATTACATGAAAGAAATACTGTTTTCATGAGTCACATCAAAACGTGCCTCAAAAACTCGCCATCTGCTTGGAAGAGGCAACAGAACATTTCAGTTTTCAAGCAGAATGGAAGGCTTGAGGCAAGAAATGTAGTACTGCCTATTATCTCTACTACTGAACTTAAGAATGAGCAAATTCAAACCCCAGAAGCCACCTCAAATACCCCAGCTAGGAATTGAAGGCATGGCATTCTGAGTGTTCAGCGCATCTTTAGATGCACAGTTGGGCTTGATGGTTTGTCAGAAAGAGAAATTGTTCAAAGATACTGTTTGACTAGACACTTTCTGATAGACTTGTATAATAATGTTTCATCTGCACTGGGGTCTTTCTCTGGCAGAGGGCATTCAATACCAGCGATGATAAAATAGTTGGCAGCAATCTATATAATATATAATGGCAACATGCTCATTCCAGTCTCTGACAGCTGTTGTGATTGGTATAAGTTAGCCCTCTTTTTATGACAACTGCAAACAATGATTACCAATATATGCCCACATCCCAAGCAGAGTGGACCAAAATAAAATAAAACAAGACTTTTACGACATAGCTGGAGTCCCAAATGTCCTTGGTGCAATTGATTGAGAGCCTAACTTAAGATTGTGACCCATTGTTTGGCATTTGAGCTCTATGTGACAAAGAGGAACAATTAAGAAATAGGAAACATTTCCACTCTCTGAATGTGCAGGCAGTGTTTGATATGAAGCTGTAGATATGAAATGTTTTCTCAACATTCCATTCTCATGTCATGATTCTTACATTCTGAGCAAATCGAGAATATAAACCAATTTTGAAGGAGGACTTATGCCTGATTGATGGCTGCTTGGTAAGGTGTTGATGTAAACATATTTAATTGTTGGTAATGATTTTTTTTTATTAGTACAGTTATTGTCAAAAATAAATTGACATTAGTGATTACTGAGTTGTATTTAAAGTGGATGGTTGTCTTCTTTTTTTGCTTTTTCTCATTCTTGCTACCTTATATTCATCATTATATGCTTTTTTTTCTTAGGTGACATTGGATACCCCTGTTGCTTCTGGTTGATGACCCCTATAATGAATCCAACTACTGATGCAGCAAACAGATACAATGAGGCACACCACAGTGCAAGAAGCACCATTGAGAGAACTTTTGTTGGTCTTGACCACTCAGGTAATGTGTTACAATACTCACCAAGAAAACTGTCTGAGATAATTATGGTATATTATATGCTACACAGCATTGCTCTCCGGCAGGTGATGTGCCAGAAGAACTATCATAGTTGTCTGATGACAATGTGGATGTGGAACCTGTGATTGGAAAGCCAACAGAGAGTGGTATTGCAACAAGGGCTGCATTGATTTAGATACATTTCTAATATTAATCCTGTTGGACTTTTTTTTATATACTTTTATTTCCTTTTTCTTTTTTTACCAGGTGCTCTTTTTAATGATTTTTTTAATGACATTTTAGAATTATGAGACAATTTTTTAAATCAATAAAAATGACCTTCAAACATTGCAGCTAATGTTTATTTCTTAATGTATGTAGATGTATAGATATGTTTTACCACTCACACAACTGGTTAGTATTAATATATAATATATTAATAGAATGACCAAACAAAAAGAGATTCACAAAAGCCACCAGGGAAACATCCGTAGCATCTCTTTGGTTGTGTGTGTAGCCCTTGTCTGATGTAATTGCAATTTTAAAACACACACACTTGTGCGCGCATGAATGTGCACGCACACACTCATATACGCACTTGCACATACATTATAAAGCTAGGTGCTTACACATATCATCATTACACTACAATTATATATTTATGTATATATTATTTTATGGCTTATAAATTTATAGTAACATTCTTAGTGCATGCAATTTGTTCAATAATTGGAATATATATATATAATTATATGATGAATAGCAATAGGTTAAATAATTATTGGTGGACAATTAATATTGTTTCAATAAGTAAGCATAAATAGTCCCATCATTGGCAGAAATGTATGAACTAAGAATATATATATATATATTTATTTTAATGTGTACACATATGTATTTATGTGTTTTACTGTATAATTACTGTACATATTTAACATTCCAATGTTCTTCACTTACAGAATAATATCATTTTTATTGTAAATACATATTTCTATATATACAGTACCCCACAAAAGTGAGTACACCCCTCACATTTTTGTAAATATTTTATTATATATTTCATGACACACCCACCACCATGTTTGACTGTAGGCCAAACACACTTGTCTTTGTACTCTTTACATAGTTGCCGCCACACACGCTTGACACCATCTGAACCAAATAAGTTTATCTGGGTCTCATCGGACCACAGGACATGGGTCCAGTAATCCCTGTCCTTTGTCTGTTTGTCTTCAGCAAACTGCAGGCTTTCTTGTGCATCATCTTTAGAAGAGGCTTCCTTCTGGGACCACAGCCATGCAGACCAATTTGATGCAGTGTGCGGCGTATGGTCTGAGCTCTGACAGGCTGACAGGCAGTACTCATACGTCTTTTTCCCGAAGACAACCTCTGGATATGACGCTAAGCATGTGCACTCAAGTTCTTTGGTCGACCATGGCACAGCCTATTCTGAGTGGAACCTGTCCTGTAAAACCGCTGTATAGTCTTGCCCACCGTGCTGCAGCTCAGTTTCAGGGTCTTGGCAATCCTCAGAAAGTTCTTTGCCATGAGGTGCCATGTTGAACTTCCAGTGACTAGTATGAGAGAGTGTGAAAGTGATAACACCAAATTTATCACACCTGCTGCCCATTCACACCTGAGACCTTGTAACACTAACGAGTCACATGACACCGGGGAGGGAAAATAGGCTAATTGGGCCCAATTTGGACATTTCCACTTAGGGGTGAACTCACTTTTGATGCTAAAGGTTTAGACATTAATGGCTGTGTGTTGAGTTATTTTGAGGGGACAGCAAATGTATACTGTTATACTACTTTACATTGTAGCAAAGTGTATTTTCTTCAGTGTTGTCACATGAAAAGATATAATAAAATATTTACAAAAATGTGAGGGTGTTCTCACTTTTGTGGGATACTGTATGTGTATATACCTATACCTGTATATATTTTGCTATAGATATTTATGTATAGCTATGTATTTTACATGAATAGTATCAGATATATATATATATATATATATATATATATATATATATATATATATATATATATATATATATATATATATATATAGATATATATTTAATAATAAAACATGGTGCACAAAATGCATATGTTACATTTCTATGCTCTTCACATACGCCTGGCTTTTTTCTGGCCGCACCTTTTAAATACCTCTGGTATTGAGAGTTCACAGAATGGCTGCGTTAGGCTCCAAAAAGGGAGCGTACAGGCATATTTACCGCCACTGCAACTCTCGATACCAGAGTTGCTTACGGACGCGGCCAGCTTCAAAAACGTGCTCGTGCACGATTCCCCCATAGAAAACAATGGGGCTGTTTGAGCTGAAAAAAAACCTAACACCTGCAAAAAAGCCGCGTTCAGCTCCTAACGCAGCCCCATTGTTTGCTATGGGGAAACACTTCCTACGTCTGCACCTAACACTCTAACATGTACCCCGAGTCTAAACACCCCTAACCTTACACTTATTAACCCCTATCCTGCCGCCCCCCGCTATCGCTGACCCCTGCATATTATTATTAACCCCTAATCTGCCACTCCGTACACCGCCGCTACCTACATTATACCTATGTACCCCTAATCTGCTGCCTCTAACACCGCCGACCCCTATATTATATGTATTAACCCCTAATCTGCCACCCCTGCTATCGCTGACCCCTGCATATTATTATTAACCCTAATCTGCCGCTCCGTAAACCACCGCTACTTACATTATCCCTATGTACCCCAAATCTGCTGCCCCTAACACCGCCGACCCCTATATTATATTTATTAACCCCTAATCTGCCCCCCCACAACGTCGCCTCCACCTGCCTACACTTATTAACCCCTAATCTGCAGAGCGGACCGCACCGCTATTACAATAAAGTTATTAACCCCTAATCCGCCTCACTAACCCTATAATAAATAGTATTAACCCCTAATCTGCCCTCCCTAACATCGCCGACACCTAACTTCAAACATTAACCCCTAATCTGCCGACTGGAGCTCACTGCTATTCTAATAAATGTATTAACCCCTAAAGCTAAGTCTAACCCTAACACTAACACCCCCCTAAATTAAATATAATTTAAATGTAACAAAATAAATTAACTCTTATTAAATAAATTATTCCTATTTAAAGCTAAATACTTACCTGTAAAATAAATCCTAATATAGCTACAATATAAATTATAATTATATTATAGCTATTTTAGGATTTATATTTATTTTACAGGTAACTTTGTATTTATTTTAACCAGGTGCAATAGCTATTAAATAGTTAATAACTATTTAATAGCTAAAATAGTTAAAATAATTACAAAATTACCTGTAAAATAAATCCTAACCTAAGTTACAATTAAACCTAACACTACACTATCAATAAATAAATTAAATAAAATACCTACAATTACCTAAAATTAAACCTAACACTACACTATCAATAAATTAATTACATACAATATCTACAAATAAATACAATGAAATAAACTAACTAAAGTACAAAAAATAAAAAAAGAACTAAGTTACAAAAAATAAAAAAATATTTACAAACATCAGAAAAATATTACAACAATTTTAAACTAATTACAACTACTCTAAGCCCCCTAATAAAATAACAAAGCCCCCCCAAAATAAAAAAATGCCCTACCCTATTCTAAATTAAAAAAGATGGAATCAGCCAATCAGAATCAAGTTCAATCCGATTGGCTGATCCAATCAGCCAATCAGATTGAGCTTGCATTCTATTGGCTGATCGGAACAGCCAATAGAATGCGAGCTCAATCTGATTGGCTGATTGGATCAGCCAATCGGATTGAACTTGATTCTGATTGGCTGATTCCATCAGCCAATCAGAATATTCCTACCTTAATTCCGATTGGCTGATAGAATCCTATCAGCCAATCGGAATTCGAGGGACGCCATCTTGGATGACGTCATTTAAAGGAACCGTCATTCGGCGAGTAGGCGTCGTTAGAAGAGGATGTTCCGCGTCGGCTTGAAAGAAGATGGCTCCGCTCCGCTCCAGAAGAAAGAAGATTGAAGATGCGGCTTGATAGAAGACTTCTTCCCGATGATGGACTTCCGACTTCAGCCTGATGATGGATTTCTTCAGCCGCCGCTTGGATCCAGACTTCAGCCCGAGGATGGACGTCACTCTTCAGCCCCCCGCTTGGGCTTGGATCAACACTTCCGAGGACCGATCGGTGAACCTGGTATGGTGAAGATAAGGTAGGAAGATCTTCAGGGGCTTAGTGTTAGGTTTATTTAAGGGGGGTTTGGGTTAGATTAGGGCTATGTGGGTGGTGGGTTGTTATGTTGGGGGGGGTATTGTATGTGTTTTTTTTACAGGCAAAAGAGCTGAATTCTTTGGGGCATGCCCCGCAAAGGGCCCTGTTCAGGGCTGGTAAGGTAAAAGAGATTTGAACTTTTGTAATTTAGAATAGGGTAGGGCATTTTTTTATTTTGGGGGGCTTTGTTATTTTATTAGGGGGGTTAGAGTAGGTGTAATTAGTTTAAAATTGTTGTAATATTTTTCTAATGTTTGTAAATATTTTTTTATTTTTTGTAACTTAGTTCTTTTTTATTTTTTGTACTTTAGTTAGTTTATTTCATTGTATTTATTTGTAGATATTGTATTTAATTAATTTATTGATAGTGTAGTGTTAGGTTTAATTGTAGATAATTGTAGGTATTTTATTTAATTAATTTATTTATTGATAGTGTAGTGTTATGTTTAATTGAAGATAATTGTAGATATTGTATTTAATTAATTTATTGATAGTGTAGTGTTAGGTTTAATTGTAACTTAGGTTAGGATTCATTTTACAGGTAATTTTGTAATTATTTTAACTATTTTAGCTATTAAATAGTTCTTAACTATTTAATAGCTATTGTACCTGGTTAAAATAAATACAAAGTTGCCTGTAAAATAAATATTAATCCTAAAATAGCTATAATATAATTATAATTTATATTGTAGCTATATTAGGGTTTATTTTACAGGTAAGTATTTAGATTTAAATAGGAATAATTTATTTAATAAGAGTTAATTTATTTCGTTAGAATAAAATTATATTTAACTTAGGGGGGTGTTAGGGTTAGGGTTAAAATTAGCTTTAGGGGTTAAAAAATTTATTAGAGTAGCGGTGAGCTCCGATCGGCAGATTAGGGGGTAATACTTGAAGTTAGGTGTCGGCGATGTTAGGGAGGGCAGATTAGGGGTTAATACTATTTATTATAGGGTTATTGAGGCGGGAGTGAGGCGGATTAGGGGTTAATAACTTTATTATAATAGCGGTGCGGTCCGCTCGGCAGAGTAGGGGTTAAAAAGTATAGGTAGCTGGCGGGTGACGTTGTGGGGGGCAGATTAGGGGTTAATAAATATAATATAGGGGTCAGCGACGTTAGGGGCAGCAGATTAGGGGTACATAGCTATAATGTAGCTGGCAGCGGCGTGCGGACGGCAGATTAGGGGTTAATAAGTGTAGGTAGCTGGCGGCGACTTTGTGGGGGGCAGATTAGGGGTTAATAAATATAATATAGGGGTCGGCGGTGTTAGGGGCAGCAGATTAGGGGTACATAGGGATAACGTAGTTGGCGGCAGTGTACGGAGCGGAAGATTAGGGGTTAAAAATATTTATAGAGTGGCGGCGATGTGGGGGGGGGCCACGGTTTAGGGGTACATAGGTAGTTTTGGGTGTTAGTGTACTTTAGAGCACAGTAGTTAAGAGCTTTATATCCGGCGTTAGCCCATAAAGCTCTTAACTACTGACTTTTTTCTGCGGCTGGAGTTTTGTCGTTAAATTTCTATGGCTCACTTCAGACACGACTCTAAATACCGGAGTTAGAAAGATCCCATTGAAAAGATAGGATACGCAATTGACGTAAGGGGATCCGCGGTATGGAAAAGTCGCGGCTGCAAAGTGAGCGTTAGACCCTTTCCTGACTGACTCCAAATACCGGCGGTAGCCTAAAACCAGCGTTAGGAGCCTCTAACGCTGGTTTTCACGGCTACTGCCAAACTCTAAATTTAGGTCATAGAAAATAATGTACAGGTGGCCCTCGGTTTACAATGGTTCAATTTAAGCCGTTTCAGAATAACAACCTTTTTTTTCAGTCATGTGACTGCTATTGAAAAGCATTGAGAAGCAGTGCATAGATTAAAATAGCCAGTAGGTGCAGCTGTCCACTTGTGTTGAAGCAAAGATATGCAAGCCAAGTAAGCTGAAATTAATTTGTGTAACTAGACCTGAGCTATCGAGCAGTTTTCAAAGGAATAAGATCTTCCTGTCTATAAATCAGTCCAGATTGAAATGCATAGAAAGAACTGTTTGCAGAAAAATGCAAGTAAAGTCTGTGTTGTGTGATTATTTTATTAGGTTAATAATGCTGCTTAGCAAATGTTTTTGCTCATTTAACTTAGTTTAGTTATATATTCTGTGTTGTGCGATTATTTTATTAGTTTTAAAATGCTGTTTAGCATTTTAAAGTCTTTATTTCAAAGCTTTAAAAATAATGTTTAGGTGTTACTTATGACAATTTTGAGAGGGGCCTGGAACCTAACTCCCTCACTTCCCATTGACTTACATTATAAACTGGGTTTCAATTTACAACGGTTTCGATTTACAACCATGCCTTCTGGAACCTAACCCCGGCGTAAACTGAGGGCTACCTGTATATATTTCTGTATATATCTGATACTGTTAATGTAAACTACATATTATACCTATTTATCTTTAGGAACAGATATATAGGTAAAGTTATATACATATATATATATATATATTAGAATAAATAGAACATATTCTACTATGTGAAGAACATTGGAATGTGAAATATTAATATTTCATGTCTGGTTTAGTGTGTATTTAGTGTGTTTTTTTTTTTTTTTTACATTTTTAGGCTCCATTGACTTCTATGGGAGAAAGAGTTAATGTGGTCATGTTTATTCATTTATTTTTGCGTGTGTTGGGAGGGTTTAAGCTTGCTTGCAAACTTTTTTTTCTTTATTTAATTTTTATTATTAAAGAGACATTTTCGTTAAACATAACATTTGAAATGAAACATAACTGACAGATAAACACTGAGTATGCTCTACTCTTATATGTGCTTAAGAATGCTTGATGTGATCATATATATTAATCAAATTATATTTTTAAACAGTTGGCGAGTCTGAAAAAAATTCTCAGAAAAAATCATTCTTAGCATCCTAAACATACTCATTTGAAACTGTCTCCCTTTCCCCTTTTTTTTCACTATTTTTCCTTCCCCCGCTTCTCTGTCTCTTTTTTTTAACATTTTGCACTTAAACCAAAAGGAGCGTAAGCAAAGAAAAACAGTCCAATAACCACAATAAAACAAAACAAAACCAAGCAAAGAGAAACAAAACAAAGCAACACCCTGATAGGGTGGATACACAGAAAAAATCGGAGTTTTTAAAACGAGCAATAATTTGCCTCTGGATTTCCTCTGGCTACGCAAGTATAGCTTTAAGCCACTTTTCAAAAAAGGTTTTTACTGCATTCTCTTGATCTATTGGAAAATTATATCTTTCTAAATTAATTTGTCTGAGCACCAGTTTTGTAAACTTTGCCATACTCAGACTTGCAAACTTTTTACTTTCAGCTTGTAATACGAGCGCAACCCGATGCACCCATTAAGCCTCTGATTGACTGAAACTTGTGGGTGTATAGAAATATAAAAGCTGTATTTAAGAAAGAATCATATTAAACAATTCATATATTTATCGTTACAAATGTCTTGTAATTGTAGCTATTTGTTACTGAAGAAAATGCTATGTTTCCAAAAACACTAATAATATGTCACTATGTCTTATGTATTGCTCCTTATAAATTAGATGACCTGTCATAATAAATACCTTGAATACAGACATTGAGCTAATATATGACCCGTCTGCTGTAATCCTTCATTATTACAAATCATCCCATAAAACCACAATTAAATTGTTAGAATAAATTATTTTATATCTAATTATCTTGTTATTTGCCAAGTTATTCAACCCATGGACAGTATATTTCACTATTGTGGTTTTCTATGATCTTTTTTAATTTTATGTTTGCATTTAGAAAAGGATATTGCCTATTTTTTGTAGGGTTAGATTTTTTTATTGGTACATCAGAGGTATGCTTACTTATATATATATATATAACAACAATTAAAATTATGGGGAGGCGAAAAGTGAGTTTAAAATCCTCCACTAAATACAAAATGTAGAGAAAATAACTCATTGTGTAAACTATTTACAAATCTAGACAAGTCAGAAGACTTGCTAAAACTCTCTGATTACATTGTATCTTGTTTTTTGACACTAATCAGCTGGGAGTAGGTTGAATCACTGCTTGGTAAAGTTGACTTCTGGGCGAAATACAACAACAATTAAAACTATGGGGAGACGAAAAGTGAGTTTAACATCCTCCACTAAATACAAAATGTAGAGAAAATAATTAATTCTGTATACTATTTACAAGACTAGACAAGTCAGAAGACTTGCTTTTACAACAGAAACTCTCTGATTACATTGTTTTCAATGCAGCAAAGGATTATGGGTGAGATATGCAAATGAGGTTCACAATGACTCACTTTTTTACTTTTAGCCTGCTTTTTAAGGCAGACTTCCCTTTACGCCATAGCATCGCTGCATTACACAACTTTTAAGCTTAGGTAGGGTTAGTACAGTGATTCCGAGCAATATGAGTTGATATTGTTGCCAACAGAAGTGCCAGTGTGGCTGAGCCAGTGATATTTGATTGAGATCTTTATACTCTTATGGGAATTAAACCAAAGGTAATTTCACTGTTAATGAAAGACCAACAAAAGAAAATCACTTTTTAGACAGTTTTTGACAATTACAATTGATTTTGATAATACCTAAGTATCGAATGCCTACAACCAGGTATTTCATTTTCAGGTTACATTTTTGCTTTTTTAGGTCTCACACAATTTTACACAAAAGTTGGAGGTGTTTGATGTCCTTTTAAAAATCTGTTATATAGAGCATTCCTAATGAGAACAAAGGTGGACTCATGTAACCTCAACCAATTAACCCATTCAGGGACATACTTGTGAGAGGCTGCTAAGAAATACTGGTTTACTGGCTACAAATTGCAGAACAGAAACATAAAGCCTGATCCTTAATAGTTTTATTGCTGCAACAGCAAACCTTTAGACACAATTACAAAATCATTTTTTTCCTGGACACTATCCTCAAACTTATATGAAAAAGTTTTAGCCAAAGCATATAGGTTTACCTGCCAGAATTAAGATAAATCCTGTAGGTAAGCCCTGTTCTAATACACTTGGATATGCAATGCTTTTAAAAAGCTATAGTGAGCATCTGAAATTTGTTCTTGCAGTAGCCCATAATGATTGACATTATATGCAGGATTTAAGCCACTTTTCAACAAAGGTTTTTACTGCATTCTCTTGCTCTATTGGAAAATTATATCTTTCTAAATTAATTTGTCTGAGCACCAGTTTTGTAAACTTTGCCATACTCGGACTTGCAAACTTTTTACTTTCTGCTTGTAATACGAGCACAACCCGATGCACCCATAAAGCCTCTGATTGATTGAAACTTGATGGTGTATAGAAATATAAAAGCTGTATTTAAGAAAGAATCATACTAAACAATTCATATATTTATCATTACAAATGTCTTGTAATTGTAGCTATTTGTTACTGAAGAAAATGTTATGTTTCCAAAAACGCTAATAATATGTCACTATGTCTTATGTATTGCTCCTTATAAATTAGATGACCTGTCATAATAAATACCTTGAATACAGACATTGAGCTAATATATGACCCAAGTCTGCTGTAATCCTTCATTATTACAAATCATCCCATAAAACCACAATTACATTGTTATAATAAATTATTTTATATCTAATTATCTTGTTATTTGCCAAGTTATTCAACCCATGGACAGTATATTTCACTATTGTGGTTTTCTATGATCTTTTTTAATTTTATGTTTGCATTTAGAAAAGGATATTGCCTATTTTTTGTAGGGTTAGATTTTTTTATTGGTACATCAGAGGTATGCTTACTAATATATATATATAACAACAATTAAAATTATGGGGAGGCGAAAAGTGAGTTTAAAATCCTCCACTAAATACAAAATGTAGAGAAAATAACTTGTTGTGTAAACTATTTACAAATCTAGACAAGTCAGAAGACTTGCTAAAACTCTCTGATTACATTGTATCTTCTTTCTTGACACTAATCAGCTGGGAGTAGGTTGAATCACTGCTTGGTAAAGTTGACTTCTGGGCGAAATACAACAACAATTAAAACTATGGGGAGACGAAAAGTGAGTTTAAAATCCTCCACTAAATACAAAATGTAGAGAAAATAATTAATTCTGTATACTATTTACAAGACTAGACAAGTCAGAAGACTTGCTTTTACAACAGAAACTCTCTGATTACATTGTTTTCAATGCAGCAAAGGATTATGGGTGAGATATGCAAATGAGGTTCACAATGACTCACTTTTTTACTTTTAGCCTGCTTTTTAAGGCAGACTTCCCTTTACACCATAGCATCGCTGCATTACACAACTTTTAAGCTTAGGTAGGGTTAGTACAGTGATTCCGAGCAATATGAGTTGATATTGTTGCCAACAGAAGTGCCAGTGTGGCTGAGCCAGTGATATTTGATTGAGATCTTTATACTCTTATGGGAATTAAACCAAAGGTAATTTCACTGTTAATGAAAGACCAACAAAAGAAAATCACTTTTTAGACAGTTTTTGACAATTACAATTGATTTTGATAATACCTAAGTATCTAAGGCCTACAACCAGGTATTTCATTTTCAGGTTACATTTTTGCTTTTTTTGGTCTCACACAATTTTACACAAAAGTTGGAGGTGTTTGATGTCCTTTTAAAAATCTGTTATATAGAGCATTCCTAATGAGAACAAAGGTGGACTCATGTAACCTCAACCAATTAACCCATTCAGGGACATACTTGTGAGAGGCTGCTAAGAAATACTGGTTTACTGGCTACAAATTGCAGAACAGAAACATAAAGCCTGATCCTTAATAGTTTTATTGCTGCAACAGCAAACCTTTAGACACAATTAAAAAATCATTTTTTCCTGGACACTATCCTCAAACTTATATGAAAAAGTTTTAGCCAAAGCATATAGGTTTACCTGCCAGAATTAAGATAAATCCTGTAGGTAAGCCCTGTTCTAATACACTTGGATATACAATGCTTTTAAAAAGCTATAGTGAGCATCTGAAATTTGTTCTTGCAGTAGCCCATAATGATTGACATTATATGCAGGATTTAAACTTCCACAAGCTTGGTAAAGTTTCTGTGTTGTTAACTCCCCCCCCCCTTATAATTGGAGGGGATTTTAATTTAACCTCCTGAGCCATTTATAGATAGGACTAGTTTACGAAAAGCTAAAGATCAAGATTTGTAAAAAAAAATTATAAAAAAGAATGCTGTATATTTGAAATATAGAAAGAAAAATTAAGTTTGGTAGATAGTTGGAGATTAAGAAATCTTGAAGGGAAAGAATTTACCTGTTTATCCAAAACTCACTATTCATTGTAGCGAATAGATTTGTTTTTAATTACAGATACGCTAATTGACCAAGTTATTGATAATGATATAGGGGACATCATTTTTTCATTTTCCGCTATGCTTTTGTGATTCAGATAGAGCATGCAATTTTAAGCAACTTTCTAATTTACTCCTATTATCAATTTTTCTTCGTTCGCTTGCTATCTTTATTTGAAAAAGAAAGTCCAGTACCCTGGACAGCACTTGTTTATTGGTGGATGAATTTATCCACCAATCAGCAAGAGCAACCCAGGTTGTTCATCAAAAATGGGCCGGCATCTAAACTTACATTCTTGCTTTTCAAATAAAAATACCAAGAGAATGAAGAACATTTGATAAATAGGAGTAAATTAGAAAGTTGCTTAAAATTGCATGCTCTATATGAATCACAAAAGAAACAATTTGGGTTCAGTGTCCCTTTAAATATATAGAGGCCTATTTATTAAATGTCTGTCGGACCTGATCCGACAGTGTGGATCAGGTCCGACAGACATCGCTGAATGCGGAGAGCCATACGCTCTCCGTATTCAGCATTGCACCAGCAGCTTTTGTGAGCTACTGGTGCAACGACACCCCCTGCAGACTCGCAGCCAATCAGGTGGTGTCAATCAACCCGATTGTACTAGATTGGGTTGAATTGTGGCGATCTCTGTCCGCCTGCTCAGAGCAGACGGACAGGGTTATGGAGCCGCTGCTGCATAACTTGCGTTTATGGCGAAAACACAGGCCCTCAAGCTCCATTCAGAGCTTGATAAATGGGCCTCTAAGGCTCAAACTGATTTTGTTAAACACAATAGATTTATATAACCCAGGAATATGGTGGGCTCCAAAACTTTTAAACAATATCTGATGAAGAAATGGGAGGAGTATAAATAAATACATACGTACACACATATATATATATATATATAAATGCATTGGCGCCCTTATATATATATACAGTATGTATGTATAATAATATAGATATATAGGTATAGAGATATATTGTACCAAAATACCATAAGGTATGTAGAAATATGTATTTAAGAAAACATTTAACATATTATTCTATGTGAAGAACATTGGAATGTCGAGTTAGCACATTTGAAAATATGCATGTGAGTGAGGGTTTTTCCCACTTTTTTTGCTCTATTGACTTCTATGGGGGAATATGCACGCAATATTCTAACTTTGTATTTTTATGCACATATGGCTCACAAGCGTGAACTTTTTACTTTCAACTTGTAATATGAGCGCAACCCAATGCATGCAATAAGATATAGGGCCAGATTACAAGGTAGATTTATCATAGTGCGAACGGACATGATACGATGTAGCGCATCATGTCCGCTGCACATCGATAAATGCAGACAGCATACGCATTTATCATTGCACTAGCAGTTCTTGTGAACTGCTGGTGCAATGTCGTCCCCTGCAGATTTGCGGCCAATCGGCCATTAGCAAGGGGTGTCAAACAACCCAAGTGTATTCAATCGGGTTGATTTCTGTCCGCGGCCTCAGAGCAGGTGGACAAGTTATGGAGCAGTGGTCTTAAAGGAGCTTACGGAGCTTGATAAAGCGGCCCCTAAGAGTGGAGCGCAAATGTTTGTGCGCAAGTGATCTTGGGTTTTCGTGATCGTTTGCACACAGGTTAAATTGCGCTTGTATTACAAGTAGAAAGTAAATGCGATTGCTTGAGATCAATTCAAGTTAACGCTCGTCAATGAAGCGCATAATCAGAGCTGTGGATAACTTTTTCAAAACAAAAAAGTGTCACAAAAGACATCAAAAATACAATACAAAGTACAGTTACACTCATATTAACATCATCTAACAAAAATTATTGGAAAAAAAAATTGCACACAAAAGTGCTCAAGGTCTCTCAAGGTTATAAGTGCTCAAAAGCAGGCCAAGGGCTTTTACATTGAGATTTTTTCATATCGGGATAGCACCATTGAGAATATGAGTCCCAGTTAGTGCGCGAGTAGGATGTTAGGTTTTTTCCCACTTTTTTTACTCCATTGACTTTTATGTGGAATACGTTATCGTGCGCTATATTCACATTGCACTAGAAGCTGTTTGTGTGTGTCGGGTTAGCGCAAGCGTGATAACTTTTTACTCTCAACTTGTAAAATCAGTGCAACCCGATGAGCACAAAAAGTTTACTTCTAGCACAATTAGCGGTCTAGCGAAAGAGCTAATCACCGCTCCAATCGTAATCTGACCCATAATGGGGTAACAAAAAAGTTTGAGATCTCTCTTCTGCAACAGTCCACAAATTAGCTAAATAGGCTTAAATGACAATTTCCTAGACATGTTAATAAATCTGGGAAAATTCATAAATCAAATAAAAGAATAACCACTATTAACTATAAAGGTAAAACTTAAATCAAATCTAAACAAATATTGGAAGTTTTTAAAATGCATTTTCAAAACCTACATAAATTCCAAGAAGACAATTCAACAGACCATCAGTCAGCCTTTTGGGATAATATTAAGGCTCCAAAATTAACATAGGACAGAGAGTCTAAATTCTCCGATCCCAATAGAGGAGGTTAGCAAAACCATTTTGGCTTCATTCAGAAGCAAAATGCCTGACCCTGATGAACTACTATCATAATTTTATAAGATGGTGAAAAATCATGTTGTTTAATTATTGTTATCATAGAAAAAATGTCTTGGTCAAGAACTTTCTCAGATGCTTACATAGTAATTGAATATCGCACTTGAGACCCTAGCTATAAGGTTGCAACAATTCTTCCCGGGTATAAGAATTAAAGACTTATGTAACAAGATTGTACTATATTCAGATGATATGCTTTTGTTTGTCAAAAATATCTTTAATATAATGAGCACTATTTAAAGCTTTGGGTATATATCTGGATATAAGGTCAAAGTTAATGTCAGAAATGTTATGGCTGATTAAAGAAAGATCAGGGAAATCCAATATTTAATCCCTTTAAGGAGTTAAAAAAGCCCTGTCTTACTTACGCCTAGATTACAAATTGCGCGCTGACTGCAGCACTCACTAGCTTTACCAGTCCTTATGTTATTAAATAGTATTTAATACCATAAGGACTGTTGAGGCTAGCGAGGCTGAAGACGCTTGCGGGAGCCTAAAGAAAAAAACATATTGCAAGTGCGCTGCAGTCAGAGCAACATTTGTAATCTAGGCATTAGAGATTAAAATTACTAAAAATCCAGAGAAGTGGTATGAATTGAATATAGCTTCGATATGCGAACAGGTTATACTGGATCTAAATAAATGGATGCATTTGCCTCTTTTTCTGACAAGGAGAATTCGTTTGGTAAAAATGATGATGCTACCTATTATACCCAATGCAAATGTTGCCCTTGTTGCCCCTTTGCAAGGAGATAACTTTGATTAACAAAGCTCTTAGAGGGTTTCTGTGGAAGGGGAAAAAAATACAAATGTCTCTTAAGAAACTTTATCCCACTTTTATCAATGGGGACTTTTGTCGAATTCTAAAGCCAATGGGCTGTCACTAATCAGTGATTAGCAACAGATATATGATCTCGCAGAGAGAGAAAGAGAGAAAGATGCTGTAAGAATGATTATTTTATTATAAGCATTTCATGCCTTGATTAGATTTAATAATTATAGACAACATCCAATCTGGGTTATCTAACAGATTAAATAATGCTCATAAGGGGGGCGGGCTGGCCAGCAATTGAGACGGCCGCATGATCTAGGAGCTCCGTGAATATAGCATTTAAGATAGCCCTACTACTGTTGATAACCCTCAAAAATAGCGGAACTACTGACTAATTTTACTAGGAGAAGCTCTGGACATGCTGACAAGCGCTTGGGAATTGACTGCTCTATGCTGAGCTTAATATCTGCCTTGTATCTGGCTGTCTCATGCAGTAACTCCATCTTGGAATACTAGTACACCCAGCTGGGATACTAATCGCTGCACTCAAATCCACCTAATAGATCTTCAAACCTGCCATTCCCCAATGATTAAGTTGCGTTATAGTGCTAACCAATATGGACATGCAAATACCCTACTCCATTGTCAGAGATCTTCTGGAAGAGCATGGGTGAAAGATGTGTGAGAGACTCAATACCCTTATTTGTGCAATCAAAGCAATGCACATGCATGGTGACGGCCCCATGGTGGAGCACAAGGAGATGCAAGAACCGCGGAGCAACATGGTACCTACAGCTCCTCAAGCCTGCTCTTTTCTGCTGGTGTCGACAGGCACAGGCCCTAGAGCTGAGTTTTCCTTAACCGATGAAAATTTGCCGCTAATAGCAGAATATCCCAGTGTAAAGGATGACCGCATGGTGGTAGTCACTGAAATGCAGGTACTACAGAGCGACATGGTGCTCGCAATTTTTCATACAAGCTCCTCTCTGCCACCAACTAGTACAACTCTCGGAGATGACATAATTTTCCAGGGGAGCCATACAAGATGACTATACATTTTGGCTTCAAGGTGGGGCTTTATACACTTGTCCCAACTGGTCAGCTGGGAGAGCTGGCGGATCCTACAGATACCCCAAATTATAACACTATGCCATCATGCCTCCCAGGGTCTCCAGTCTGGCATCGGATGAATGGGGTGACGTGTTCCTGGAGAAGTGTCTGTATCCACAGAGACTGCCGTTGATAAGACATTCTCACACTTTATATATTGTTTTGTTCCCAAATATCTTTTGTGATGCTCATTGCGGTTAGCTATGAAGGCTCTAGGGCCTGATATATAGACTCGTCCTTTATGTTAAGAAGGTACCTGCTCCTGTGTGTAATGTTTCCCCCTCTCACTTATATGTTACAGGTTATGTACACTCTTGCTAGGTAGGGTACGAGTCCTTGTTGTAGGGAGATATTTTGGTTAACTCGTTCTCTTATCTGTAGCCTCAACAGTATATAAATGTATAGCGATAGGAGATACCTCTATCCATGTGGTGTTAACCTGAGCCAAGTCCCACTATACATAAATATTTGTCTCACATAGTTATTATCCTCGAAATTGGTTTTTGCCTTTGTTAAGATCAATCCAGAAGAGCTTATGACTCTAAAATGTCCCCTAATCACAGTCCTACTAAGCTACTAGAGCAATATATCACTTACTATATACCCTAAGCAGTGTAAGACAAATCTTCATGTAAAGGTGCTCCACGACTGAGGGTGTGTTTGTTTTAGGTGTTGGTTATTGCACTGTTATTTTCTGGTTTTAACTACAAATAGACTATAACAGTTTTGCATATGTTTCAGTAGGCTTGAAGCCTACTTGAATCATTATAAAGGCTTCCAGCATTTATGTGGACTTCACTATGAACCTTACATCTATGTCTGTTATTTCCTTGGTGTCGGACATGGCTAAAATGTCTGTACATTTGTAATGTATGTCAGCAGCTGAGGGGAACACTTTTAGCAGTCTATTCTCTGCCCCTCCACCCCCCGTTTCTTATGCAGTAAGGGTTAAGTAACTTTTCCTCTGCATAACTTTTTCTGGCAGAGTTACGTAGCCTCTGCCTAGTCCAAAGAGCCTCTGGTTAAAGCTTTCCCCCACATATTCATCAAAAGGCTCCTCGGGCCATAAACATAAATAAATATTGCTGTGTCTACTCTCATATTCTTTGTTAGCTACAGATGGTATATGTTTATATAATCCATTGTGATTTCCTAGATTCCTGAAGTTTATATTGACCTCAGTTTTCATAGTGTGATTTTCATAACAGAAACCTCAGTGTTATTATTTCCATATACTTGCAATGTTATCTGAAAAATGTTATGAAGCTACATCAGTTTCCTTTGTATTTTGCTAACTGACACTACTTATGATTAATCTCTGTGTCATCCTTGATCTGTAAAGAATATGATCCCACCAGTGGATCTGTTTGTAATTGATGTCACAACGAAATCCTAACATTTAAATGAGGAGCAAAGAATTTTGGCAGATAGGACTTTTATATATTGTTTCATCATGACGTGATGTTTACTTTTTTTTATCATATCTTGAGGCACCTTCTGTATTATTGATTGCCAAGTATGTAACACTGTGATATCGCTTCCTCAATAAAAAGATAATTTTGAAAGAAAAAAAAATAATAATGCTCATAATCAGGGAATATGAATAGAGACCGGTCACCAAATGTGACCTAAATTCCTTGTGGCAAGTAAAAATTTTAACTTACCAGCCCAGACCGGCGACCTGACATTTTCCTAATTGGGACATCAGTAGCAGTAAAAAAACATAATAAAGCAGTCAAACTGCCCTTCACACTCGCACACAGGGAAAGGAGGGAAGAAAGGGGAGGTTCTGTCAAAAGCATTCAAACGACCTCCCCTTTTCAGCATGGCTCTCAATCTCCTTGTCAGCTTCTTCTTCCTGACCCTAAGGTTGTCTGCGCGGGAAGACAAACATCATGCTTCAATGCTAGAGCTGTGAGTGTGTGTGTGAATTTAGTATGGGTTAAATAATACATCGTTCTGATGCACTAAGTCGCTGTGAGGTCAAAGGGCTTTCAGGAGGAGGTGTGTGGGACTTAGGGGTCATGCTAGTACAAAAAGCAGTACTGTAAAATGGGATGTACTAAAAGGAATGACAAGGGTGAATGACAAAATGGAATGCCCATAGACTTTAATGGGATGTAAAATTAAAAGTGTTGAAGCAACAAAACTATGAAACATATCAACTAGATATTTACCAGATATCTTCCCCATGTACAGTAGCATATTCTGAAAGTGAGATTACTTCAGATTATAGCTGCTTTCTATGGAATGACAAGGGTGAATGACAAAATGGAATGCCCATAGACTATAATGGGATTACATTTAAAAGTGCTATAGAAACTAAACTATGATACATATCAACTAGATATTTACCAGATATGTTCCCCAGGTACAGTAGCATATTCTGAAAGTGAGATTACTTCAGATTATAGCTGCTTTCTATGGAATGACAAGGGTGAATGACAAAATGGAATGCCCATAGACTATAATGGGATTACATTTAAAAGTGCTATAGAAACTAAACTATGATACATATCAAATAGATATTTACCAGATATGTTCCCCAAGTACAGTAGCATATTCTGAAAGTGAGATTACTTCAGATTATAGCTGCTTTCTATGGAATGACAAGGGTGAATGACAAAATGGAATGCCCATATACTTTAATGGGATGTAAAATTAAAAGTGTTGAAGCAACAAAACTATGAAACATATCAACTAGATATTTACCAGATATGTTCCCCATGTACAGTAGCATATTCTGAAAGTGAGATTACTTCAGATTATAGCTGCTTTCTATGGAATGACAAGGGTGAATGACAAAATGGAATGCCCATAGACTATAATGGGATTACATTTAAAAGTGCTATAGAAACTAAACTATGATACATATCAACTAGATATTTACCAGATATGTTACCCAGGTACAGTAGCATATTCTGAAAGTGAGATTACTTCAGATTATAGCTGCTTTCTATGGAATGACAAGGGTGAATGACAAAATGGAATGCCCATAGACTTTAATGGGATGTAAAATTAAAAGTGTTGAAGCAACAAAACTATGAAACATATCAACTAGATATTTACCAGATATGTTCCCCATGTACAGTAGCATATTCTGAAAGTGAGATTACTTCAGATTATAGCTGCTTTCTATGGAATGACAAGGGTGAATGACAAAATGGAATGCCCATAGACTATAATGGGATTACATTTAAAAGTGCTATAGAAACTAAACTATGATACATATCAACTAGATATTTACCAGATATGTTACCCATGTACAGTAGCATATTCTGAAAGTGAGATTACTTCAGATTATAGCTGCTTTCTATGGAATGACAAGGGTGAATGACAAAATGGAATGCCCCTAGACTATAATGGGATTACATTTAAAAGTGCTATAAAAAATAAACTATGATACATATCAACTAGATATTTACCAGATATGTTCCCCAGGTACAGTAGCATATTCTGAAAGTGAGATTACTTCAGATTATAGCTGCTTTCTATGGAATGACAAGGGTGAATGACAAAATGGAATGCCCATAGACTATAATGGGATTACATTTAAAAGTGCTATAGAAACTAAACTATGATACATATCAAATAGATATTTACCAGATATGTTCCCCAGGTACAGTAGCATATTCTGAAAGTGAGATTACTTCAGATTATAGCTGCTTTCTATGGAATGACAAGGGTGAATGACAAAATGGAATGCCCATAGACTTTAATGGGATGTAAAATTAAAAGTGTTGAAGCAACAAAACTATGAAACATATCAACTAGATATTTACCAGATATGTTCCCCATGTACAGTAGCATATTCTGAAAGTGAGATTACTTCAGATTATAGCTGCTTTCTATGGAATGACAAGGGTAAATGACAAAATGGAATGCCCATAGACTATAATGGGATTACATTTAAAAGTGCTATAGAAACTAAACTATGATACATATCAACTAGATATTTACCAGATATGTTACCCAGGTACAGTAGCATATTCTGAAAGTGAGATTACTTCAGATTATAGCTGCTTTCTATGGAATGACAAGGGTGAATGACAAAATGGAATGCCCCTAGACTATAATGGGATTACATTTAAAAGTGCTATAGAAAATAAACTATGATACATATCAACTAGATATTTACCAGATATGTTCCCCAGATACAGTAGCATATTCTGAAAGTGAGATTACTTCAGATTATAGCTGCTTTCTATGGAATGACAAGGGTGAATGACAAAATGGAATCCCCCTAGACTATAATGGGATTACATTTAAAAGTGCTATAGAAACTAAACTATGATACATATCAAATAGATATTTACCAGATATGTTCCCCAGGTACAGTAGCATATTCTGAAAGTGAGATTACTTCAGATTATAGCTGCTTTCTATGGAATGACAAGGGTGAATGACAAAATGGAATGCCCATAGACTTTAATGGGATGTAAAATTAAAAGTGTTGAAGCAACAAAACTATGAAAAATATCAACTAGATATTTACCAGATATGTTCCCCATGTACAGTAGCATATTCTGAAAGTGAGATTACTTCAGATTATAGCTGCTTTCTATGGAATGACAAGGGTGAATGACAAAATGGAATGCCCATAGACTATAATGGGATTACATTTAAAAGTGCTATAGAAACTAAACTATGATACATATCAACTAGATATTTACCAGATATGTTACCCAGGTACAGTAGCATATTCTGAAAGTGAGATTACTTCAGATTATAGCTGCTTTCTATGGAATGACAAGGGTGAATGACAAAATAGAATGCCCCTAGACTATAATGGGATTACATTTAAAAGTGCTATAGAAAATAAACTATGATACATATCAACTAGATATTTACCAGATATGTTCCCCAGATACAGTAGCATATTCTGAAAGTGAGATTACTTCAGATTATAGCTGCTTTCTATGGAATGACAAGGGTGAATGACAAAATGGAATGCCCATAGACTATAATGGGATTACATTTAAAAGTGCTATAGAAACTAAACTATGATACATATCAAATAGATATTTACCAGATATGTTCCCCAGGTACAGTAGCATATTCTGAAAGTGAGATTACTTCAGATTATAGCTGCTTTCTATGGAATGACAAGGGTGAATGACAAAATGGAATGCCCATAGACTTTAATGGGATGTAAAATTAAAAGTGTTGAAGCAACAAAACTATGAAACATATCAACTAGATATTTACCAGATATGTTCCCCATGTACAGTAGCATATTCTGAAAGTGAGATTACTTCAGATTATAGCTGCTTTCTATGGAATGACAAGGGTAAATGACAAAATGGAATGCCCATAGACTATAATGGGATTACATTTAAAAGTGCTATAGAAACTAAACTATGATACATATCAACTAGATATTTACCAGATATGTTACCCAGGTACAGTAGCATATTCTGAAAGTGAGATTACTTCAGATTATAGCTGCTTTCTATGGAATGACAAGGGTGAATGACAAAATGGAATGCCCCTAGACTATAATGGGATTACATTTAAAAGTGCTATAGAAAATAAACTATGATACATATCAACTAGATATTTACCAGATATGTTCCCCAGATACAGTAGCATATTCTGAAAGTGAGATTACTTCAGATTATAGCTGCTTTCTATGGAATGACAAGGGTGAATGACAAAATGGAATCCCCCTAGACTATAATGGGATTACATTTAAAAGTGCTATAGAAACTAAACTATGATACATATCAAATAGATATTTACCAGATATGTTCCCCAGGTACAGTAGCATATTCTGAAAGTGAGATTACTTCAGATTATAGCTGCTTTCTATGGAATGACAAGGGTGAATGACAAAATGGAATGCCCATAGACTTTAATGGGATGTAAAATTAAAAGTGTTGAAGCAACAAAACTATGAAAAATATCAACTAGATATTTACCAGATATGTTCCCCATGTACAGTAGCATATTCTGAAAGTGAGATTACTTCAGATTATAGCTGCTTTCTATGGAATGACAAGGGTGAATGACAAAATGGAATGCCCATAGACTATAATGGGATTACATTTAAAAGTGCTATAGAAACTAAACTATGATACATATCAACTAGATATTTACCAGATATGTTACCCAGGTACAGTAGCATATTCTGAAAGTGAGATTACTTCAGATTATAGCTGCTTTCTATGGAATGACAAGGGTGAATGACAAAATAGAATGCCCCTAGACTATAATGGGATTACATTTAAAAGTGCTATAGAAAATAAACTATGATACATATCAACTAGATATTTACCAGATATGTTCCCCAGATACAGTAGCATATTCTGAAAGTGAGATTACTTCAGATTATAGCTGCTTTCTATGGAATGACAAGGGTGAATGACAAAATGGAATGCCCATAGACTATAATGGGATTACATTTAAAAGTGCTATAGAAACTAAACTATGATACATATCAAATAGATATTTACTAGATATGTTCCCCAGGTACAGTAGCATATTCTGAAAGTGAGATTACTTCAGATTATAGCTGCTTTCTATGGAATGACAAGGGTGAATGACAAAATGGAATGCCCATAGACTTTAATGGGATGTAAAATTAAAAGTGTTGAAGCAACAAAACTATGATACATATCAACTAGATATTTACCAGATATGTTCCCCAGGTACAGTAGCATATTCTGAAAGTGATATTACTTCAGATTATAGCTGCTTTCTATGGAATGACAAGGCTGAATGACATAAAGGAATGCCTATAGACTATAATGGGATTACATTTAAAAGTGCTATAGAAACTAAATTATGAGACATATCAACTAGATATTGACCAGATATGTTCCCCAGATACAGTAGCATATTCTGAAAGTGAGATTACTTCAGATTATAGCTGCTTTCTATGGAATGACAAGGGTGAATGACATAATGGAATGCCCATAGACTATAATGGGATTACATTTAAAAGTGCTATAGAAACTAAACTATGATACATATCAAATAGATATTTACCAGATATCTTCCCCAGGTACAGTAGCATATTCTGAAAGTGAGATTACTTCAGATTATAGCTGCTTTCATGGGAATGACAAGGGTGAATGACAAAATGGAATGCCCATAGACTATAATAGGATTACATTTAAAAGTGGTATAGAAACTAAACTATGATACATATCAAATAGATATTTGCCAGATATGTTCCCCAGGTACAGTAGCATATTCTGGAAGTGAGATTACTTCAGATTATAGCTGCTTTCTATGGAATGACAAGGGTGAATGACAAAATGGAATGCCCATAGACTATAATGGGATTACATTTAAAAGTGCTATAGAAACTAAACTATGATACATATCAAATAGATATTTACCAGATATGTTCCCCAGGTACAGTAGCATATTCTGAAAGTGAGATTACTTCAGATTATAGCTGCTTTCTATGGAATGACAAGGGTGAATGACAAAATGGAATGCCCATAGACTTTAATGGGATGTAAAATTAAAAGTGTTGAAGCAACAAAACTATGAAACATATCAACTAGATATTTACCAGATATGTTCCCCATGTACAGTAGCATATTCTGAAAGTGAGATTACTTCAGATTATAGCTGCTTTCTATGGAATGACAAGGGTGAATGACAAAATGGAATGCCCATAGACTATAATGGGATTACATTTAAAAGTGCTATAGAAACTAAACTATGATACATATCAACTAGATATTTACCAGATATGTTACCCAGGTACAGTAGCATATTCTGAAAGTGAGATTACTTCAGATTATAGCTGCTTTCTATGGAATGACAAGGGTGAATGACAAAATGGAATGCCCCTAGACTATAATGGGATTACATTTAAAAGTGCTATAGAAAATAAACTATGATACATATCAACTAGATATTTACCAGATATGTTCCCCAGATACAGTAGCATATTCTGAAAGTGAGATTACTTCAGATTATAGCTGCTTTCTATGGAATGACAAGGGTGAATGACAAAATGGAATGCCCATAGACTATAATGGGATTACATTTAAAAGTGCTATAGAAACTAAACTATGATACATATCAAATAGATATTTACCAGATATGTTCCCCAGGTACAGTAGCATATTCTGAAAGTGAGATTACTTCATATTATAGCTGCTTTCTATGGAATGACAAGGGTGAATGACAAAATGGAATGCCCATAGACTTTAATGGGATGTAAAATTAAAAGTGTTGAAGCAACAAAACTATGAAACATATCAACTAGATATTTACCAGATATGTTCCCCATGTACAGTAGCATATTCTGAAAGTGAGATTACTTCAGATTATAGCTGCTTTCTATGGAATGACAAGGGTGAATGACAAAATGGAATGCCCCTAGACTATAATGGGATTACATTTAAAAGTGCTATAGAAAATAAACTATGATACATATCAACTAGATATTTACCAGATATGTTCCCCAGATACAGTAGCATACTCTGAAAGTGAGATTACTTCAGATTATAGTTGCTTTCTATGGAATGACAAGGGTGAATGACAAAATGGAATGCCCATAGACTATAATGGGATTAAATTTAAAAGTACTATAGAAATTAAACTATGATACATATCAACTAGATATTTACCAGATATGTTCCCCAGATACAGTAGCATATTCTGAAAGTGAGATTACTTCAGATTATAGCTGCTTTCTATGGAATGACAAGGGTGAATGACAAAATGGAATGCCCATAGACTATAATGGGATTACATTTAAAAGTTCTATAGAAACTAAACTATGATACATATCAAATATATATTTACCAGATATGTTCCCCAGGTACAGTAGCATATTCTGAAAGTGAGATTACTTCAGATTATAGCTGCTTTCTATGGAATGACAAGGGTGAATGACAAAATGGAATGCCCATAGACTTTAATGGGATGTAAAATTAAAAGTGTTGAAGCAACAAAACTATGATACATATCAACTAGATATTTACCAGATATGTTCCCCATGTACAGTAGCATATTCTGAAAGTGAGATTACTTCAGATTATAGCTGCTTTCTATGGAATGACAAGGCTGAATGACATAAAGGAATGCCCATAGACTATAATGGGATTACATTTAAAAGTGCTATAGAAACTAAATTATGAGACATATCAACTAGATATTGACCAGATATGTTCCCCAGATACAGTAGCATATTCTGAAAGTGAGATTACTTCAGATTATAGCTGCTTTCTATGGAATGACAAGGGTGAATGACATAATGGAATGCCCCTAGACTATAATGGGATTACATTTAAAAGTGCTATAGAAACTAAACTATGATACGTATCAAATAGATATTTACCAGATATCTTCCCCAGGTACAGTAGCATATTCTGAAAGTGAGATTACTTCAGATTATAGCTGCTTTCTATGGAATGACAAGGGTTAATGACAAAATGGAATGCCCATAGACTATAATGGGATTACATTTAAAAGTGCTATAGAAACTAAACTATGATACATATCAAATAGATATTTGCCAGATATGTTCCCCAGGTACAGTAGCATATTCTGGAAGTGAGATTACTTCAGATTATAGCTGCTTTCTATGGAATGACAAGGGTGAATGACAAAATGGAATGCCCATAGACTTTAATGGGATGTAAAATTAAAAGTGTTGAAGCAACAAAACTATGAGACATATGAAATAGATATTTACCCGATATGTTCCCCAGAACCAGTAACATATTCTGAAAGTGAGATTACATCAGATTATAGCTGCTTTCTATTGAATGACAAGGGTGAATGACATATTGGAATGCCCATAGACTATAATGGTATTAAATTTAAAAGTGCTATAGAAACTAAACTATGATAGATATCAAATAGATATTTACCAGATATGTTCCCCAGGTACAGTAGCATATTCTGAAAGTGAGATTACTTCATATTATAGCTGCTTTCTATGGAATGACAAGGGTGAAGGACAAAATGGAATGCCCATAGACTATAATGGGATTACATTTAAAAGTTCTATAGAAACTAAACTATAATCCATATCAAATAGATATTTACCAGATATGTTCCCCAGGTACAGTAGCATATTCTGAAAGTGAGATTACGTGCGATTATAGCTGATTTCTATGGATTGACATGAGTGAATGACAAAATGGAATGCCCATAGACTATAACGGGATTACATTTAAAAGTGCTATAGCAACAAAAATATCAGACATATCAAATAGATATTTAGCAGATATGTTCCACAGGTACAGTAGCATATTCTGAAAATTAGATTATGTTAGATTATAGCTGGTTTCTATTTAATGACAAGGGTGAATGACATAATGGAATGCCCATAGACTTTAATTGGATTACATTTAAAAGTGATATAGAAGTTAAAATATTAGACATATCAAATATATATTTACCAGCTATGTTCCCCAGGTATAGTAACATATTCTGAAATTGAGATTACTTCAGATTATAGCCGCTTTCTATGGAATGACAAGGGTGAATGACAAGATAGAATGCCCATAGACTATAATGGGATTACATTTAAAAGTGCAATAGAAACTAAAATATGAGACATATCAAATAGATATTTACCAGATATATTCCCCAGGTAGAATAACATATTTTGAAAGGGAGATTACTTCAGATTATATCTGTTTTCTATGGAATGACAAGGGTGAATGACAAAATGGAATGCCCATAGACTATAATGGGATTACATTTAAAAGTGCTATAGAAACTAAACTATAATCCATATCAAATACATATTTACCAGATATGTTCGCCAGGTACAGTAGCATATTCTGAAAGTGAGATTACTTCAAATTATAGCTGCTTTCTATGGAATGACAAGGGTGAATGACAAAATGGAATGCCCATAGACTATAATGGGATTAAATTTAAAAGTGCTATAGAAACTAAACTATGATACATATCAACTAGATATTTACCAGATATGTTCTCCATGTACAGTAGCATATTCTGAAAGTGAGATTACTTCAGATTATAGCTGCTTTCTATGGAATGACAAGGGTGAATGGCATAATGGAATGCCCATAGACTATAATGGGATTACGTTTAAAAGTGCTATAGAAACTAAACTATGATACATATCAAATAGATATTTACCAGATATGTTCCCCAGGTACAGTAGCATATTCTGAAAGTGAGATTACTTCAGATTATAGCTGCTTTCTATGGAATGACAAGGGTGAATGACAAAATGGAATGCCCATAGACTATAATGGGATTACATTTAAAAGTGCTATAGAAACTAAACTATGATACATATCAAATAGATATTTACCAGATATGTTCCCCAGGACCAGTAACATATTCTGAAAGTGCGATTACATCAGATTATAGCTGCTTTCTATTGAATGACAAGGGTGACTGACATAATGGAATGCCCATAGACTATAATGGGATTAAATTTAAAAGTGCTATAGAAACTAAACTATGATACATATCAAATATATATTTACCAGATATGTTCCCCATATACAGTAGCATATTCTGAAAGTGATATTACTTCAGATTATAGCTGCTTTCTATGGAATGACAAGGGTGAATGACAAAATGGAATGCCCATAGACTATAATGGGATTAAATTTAAAAGTGCTATAGAAACTAAACTATGATACATATCAAATAGATATTTACCAGATATGTTCCCCAGGTACAGTATCATATTCTGAAAGTTAGATTACTTCAGATTATAGCTGCTTACTATGGAATGACAAGGGTGAATAACAAAATGGAATGCCCATAGACTTTAATGGGATGTAAAATTAAAAGTGTTAAAGCAACAAAACTATGAGATATATCAAATAGATATTTACCAGATATGTTCCCCAGGTACAGTAGCATTTTCTGAAAGTGAGAATATGTGAGATTATAGCTGCTTTATATGGAATGACAAGGGTTAATGAGAAAATGGAATGCCTATATACTTTAATGGGATGTAAAGTTCAAAGTGATATAGCAACAAATCTATGAGACATATCAAATAGATATTTACCAGATATGTTCCCCAGATACAGTAGCATATTCTGAAAGTGAGATAACGTGAGATTATTGCGGCTTTCTATGAAATGACAAGTGTGAATGGCATAATGGAATGCCCCTAGTCTTTAATAGGATGTAATGTTTCAAATGCTATAGCAGCAAAACTATGACACATATTACACAGATATTATTATTATTATTTATTATTATCGGTTATTTGTAGAGCGCCAACAGATTCCGCAGCACTATTAACAAAGTACAACAAAACAATTATAGGGATCAAATGGGTAGAGGGCCCTGCCAAGAGTTTCACTGTTGTAGTCATCTCTTGAGAAGGTGATCAACAAACAGCTGGACTCTTATGCTTACATGCTAAGGGAGTTAAGGGGATAGCAATGGAGGAGAGGAACTGGTATAAAGAAAGGTTAGCGTAGGTCATATGCATCCCTAAACAGTAGAGTCTTTAGGGAGCACTTGAAGCTCTTAAAACTAGAAGAGAGTCTTGTGGAGCGAGGCAGAGAGTTCCACAAGATGGGATCCAGTCTGGAGAAGTCCTGCAAACGGGAGTGTGATGAGGTGACAATAGAGGAGGAGAGTAGGAGGTTGTGAGCAGATTGAAGGGGATGGAGGGAGAGTATTTGGAGACAAGGTCTGAGATATAGGGGGGAGCAGTGCAGTTGATAGCTTTGTATGTCATAGTGAGAATTTTGTGTTTAATCCTGGAGGCAAGAGGAAGTCAGTGATGGGATTGGCAGAGAAGTGAAGTAGATGAAGAGCGATGTGTAAGGAAGATGAGCCTGGCTGAGGCATTCATTATGGATTTCAAAAAGAGTTAGGCGGCAGCTAGGGAGACCAGAGAGGACAGAATTGCAGTAGTCGAGGCGGGAAAGGATGAGAGAGTGGATTAAAATCTTAGTTGTGTCTTGTGTAAGGAAATGTCTAATTTTAGAGACGTTTTTAAAGTTGGGGTGGCAGGATTTAGCCAATGACTGAATGTGAGTAGTGAAAGAAAGATCGGAGTCAAGTGCGACCACAAGACAGCAGGCATGCAGGGTAGGTGTCTTATCGTATTGTTTCTCCACTGTACTGTTATCCTTGTACCCATGGGCAGCGCTGCGGAATCTGTCAGCGCTTTATAAATAAAGAATAATAATAATAATAGGGGTAATGATGGAGCTGTCGACAGTTAGAGAGATTAGGGGTGGAGATTTTGGAAGAAGGGGTGAAAATAAGGACCCCAGTTTTGGAGGGATTTAGTTTGAGGTAGTGAGAGGACTTCGGGTTAGCAAGGAAAGAGATAGGTCTGGTGCAGAGAAGTAGATTTGGGTGTCGTCGGCATACAAATGATATTGGAACCCGTGGGACTTAGGGAACCTAATGATGACGTGTAGATTGAGAAGAGAAGGGGACCGAGGATGGAGCCTTGCACTACACCAACAGAAAGTGGTAATGGGGCAGAGGAAGCCCCAGAGAAGGCGACAATAAAGTTACGGTTAGACAGGTAGGAAGAGAACTACGAGAGGGCTGTGTCACAAATGCTGAAGGATTGGAGGGTTTGGAGCAAAAGAGGGTGGACAAAAGCTACGGACAGATCAAGGAGGATAAGCAAAGAGAAGTGGCCTTTTGATTTTGCAGTAAATAGGTCGATGGTAACCTTAACGATTGCTGTAACAATTGTTTGATTGCTCTGTGGAATGATGGGGACGAAATCCAGATTGCAGTGGGTCAAGGAGGGAGTTTAATGTAAAGAAATGGGATAGGTGTGCATATACTAGCTTTTCGAGAAGCTTTGAGACAAGATTGAGTAGGGAAATAGGGCATTAGTTGGATGGAGAGGTTGGATCGAGAGAAGGTTTTCTGAGGAGAGGTGTGACCAGTGCATGTTTCAGAGATGAGGTAAATATACCGAGTGAGAGGTTGAAAATGTGTGTTAGTATAGGGGTAAGGGTAGAAGAGAGGGAGCGGAGTAGCTGTGAGGGGATAGGGTCAAGGGGACAGGTAGTGAGGTGAGAGCACAGTTTAAGTGCAGAGACTTCTTCCTCAGTTACAGGGGAGAAAGAGCTGCATTTATGGCTATGTAGGTTGTGGTTGATTGCAAGCATTTGAGGAGGTGAGAGAATGGAAGTATGTTGAGAGCTGATTTAGTTTCTAATGGAGTTGATTTGCTATTGAAGTAGCTGGTAAATTCTTGAGCTGACAGAGAAGTTGTATTAGGAGGTGGGGGTGGGCGGAGAAGAGTATTGAATGTGGAGAACAGACATTTTGGGTTTGAAGAAAGTAAAGATAAGAGTAGAGAAGTAATGTTGCTTATAGTGATTAATGGCAGAATAGTAGGAGTTCAAGATGAACTTGTAGTGAGCTGAACTCTGAGATTTTCTCCAGTGCCACTTAGCAGTATGGGAACATCTGCATAGGTACCGTGTCAAAGGAGTATGTCAGGGCTGAGGATGAGTGTGTGATTTCCAGCTATGGTAAGAGAGATTGTCAAGGACCAATGTAAGGGTAGAATTATAGTGGCATATAGATTGATCAGGGCAGGAAAAGGAGGAGATGGATGAGAGGAGAGGTTTGAGGGAATTAACAGGC
Organism: Bombina bombina; assembly: GCF_027579735.1. Lineage (NCBI taxonomy): Eukaryota > Metazoa > Chordata > Amphibia > Anura > Bombinatoridae > Bombina > Bombina bombina. The sequence continues at coordinate 309,495,010 of NC_069502.1, read as the reverse complement.
TGTTGCTGATCTAAAACATAATGCTTTTGTGAAGTTTGGTGTGAGGAGTAGACGGAGGGAGAGTTGTAGGGAGGGAGGTGATGTTGCAAGTGAGGAGATGGTGGTCAGTCAAGGGAGTGACCACCTTTATGAGTGGGAGAGTCAGTCCATTGTGACAAAAAAGAATGAGGGCAGGGGTGTCTGAGGAAATAAGGTAACCAGGCAGCCAAGTGATCTAGAAATTGAGTTGAGTAGCCAGAGGGTCAGTATATGACTGCAACACGTATAGAGAGAATAAGCAAATCATGTGGTTTTCGAATGAGGAAAATGTGAGGGAAGAGATTGGTTGAATTTGTTGAAAGGTGCAACAAGGGGAAAGTAAAATACCTACACTACCTCCTTGTCTATTACCAGACCTAGGAGTGTGGCTGAAGTGGAGACACCCATGTTAAAGAGCAGCAGTGGATGCTGTGTCTAAGGGAGAGAGCCAGGTTTCTGTTAAAGCCAGAAGGTTGAGGGAGCGGGAGATAAAGAGGTCATGGATAGAAGTGAGCTTGTTGCAAACAGAGCAAGAGTTCCAGGGTGCAAAAGTGAAGGGGTTAGTGTCTTTAGATACAAGAAAAATGTGAGTAAGGTTACCAGAGTTTTGTTTTCTGAGTCTATGGAAGGGTACACATGGATGTGCATGGCTAGGAAGTTGCTGGGGACCAGGATTAGGGGAGATGTCACCAGCAGCTAGTATAAGATAGTATAAGTTATAATAGTGAGGTTATTTTGTATAATTTCTTAGTGAGGTAGATTGCATGATTTAGATGTAGGCGTTCTGTGGGAGTTAACTGGGTATTCCAGTTGAGTTTTGGGAATACATGCAGTTGGTGTAGGCGGTCTGCGGGAGTTAGCCGGGCAATCTAGGGGAGTATAGCGAAGTCATGCCGTAGGTGTAGATGGTATTAGGGAGTTAGCTGGACATTCAAGGGTTGTATAGTGAAGACATGACGTATCTATAGGCCTTCTGTGGCAGTTAGCAAAGCGTTCAAGGGGATTAATCTGCACTTTGATTGGGATACATCCCCAGCAGTGAACATATTCCAATTTTTGAAATCATGAAGGTTTATTTTGGATTTGACTGTCTCTTTAAACAACTTTCCAATTCACTTTTATCAAATTTGCTTTGTTCTCTTGTTATTCTTTGTTCAAAGCTAAAAGTAGGTAGGCACATATGCTAATTTCTAAATCCTTGAAGGGCCCTCTTATTTTAGTGCATATTGACAATTTTTTCATAGTTACATACTGCTAGTTCATGTGTGCCAAATAGATAACTCCTGTGGAGTTATTTATGAGTCAGCACTGATTAGCTAAAATTCAAGTCTGTCAAAATAATTTAAATAAGGGGGAAGCCTGCAGAAGCTTAGATACAAGGTAATCAAAGAGATAAGATGTTTAATAATATAAAAGTGTCGGTTATGCAAAACTGGGGAATGGGTAATAAATGGAGTACTGTATCGATCTTTTTAAACAATACAAATTCAGGAGTAGACTGTCCCTTTAAGCCCTTAATGACAGCAAAAATACCTAATTTAGAAGCATATGTCTCTCATTTCAGCGGGAACACAATGCAATTTCTGCGTGCCTCAGGCAATGACAGCCACCATCAGTCACTTATGTTGGGCATCCTATTTTGTCATTCACTCTTATGAATCCATACAAAGCAGCAACAATACCACATAATCTTACTTTTAGATTATTATACTTTACCTGGTAAAGATATTTGGTAAAAGTCTACTTGATGTGTTTCATATTTTTGTTGCTATAACACTTTTAAATTTAAAACCCTTTAAAGTATATGGGCATTCCATTTTGTCTTTCACCCTTGTCATTTCATACAAAGCAGCTATAATCTCACGTAATATCACTTTCAGAATATGCTACTGTACATGTGGAACATAACTGGTAAATATCTAGTTGATATGTATCATAGTTTAGTTTCTATAGCACTTTTAAATGTAATCCCATTATAGTCTATGGGCATTCCATTTTGTCATTCACCCTTGTCATTCCATAGAAAGCAGCTATAATATGAAGTAATCTCACTTTCAGAATATGCTACTGTACCTGGGGAACATATCTAGTAAATATCTAGTTGATATGTCTCATAGTTTTGTTGCTTCAACACTTTTAAATATACATCTCATTAAAGTCTATCGGCATTCCATTTTGTCATTCACCCTTGTCATTCCATAGAAAGCAGTTACTGTACCTGGGGAACATATCTGGTAAATATCTAGTTGATATGTATCATATTGTTGTTGCTATAGCACTTTTAAATGTATTCCCATTATAGTCTATGGTCATTCTATCTTGTCATTCACCCTTGTCATTCCATATAATCTGAAGTAATCTCACTTTCAGAATATGCTACTGTACCCGGGGAACATATCTGGTAAATATCTAGTTGATATGTATCATAGTTTAGTTTCTATAGCACTTTTAAATGTAATCCCATTATATTCTATGGGCGTTCCATTATGTCATTCACCCTTGTCATTCCATAGAAAGCAGCTATAATCTGAAGTAATCTTACTTTCAGAATATGCTACTGTACATGGGGAACATATCTGGTAAATATCTAGTTGATATGTATCATAGTTTAGTTTCTATAGCACTTTTAAATGTAATCCCATTATAGTCTATGGGCATTCCATTTTGTCATTCACCCTTGTCATTCCATAGAAAGCAGCTATAATCTGAAGTAATCTCACTTTCAGAATATGCTACTGTACCTGGGGAACATATCTGGTAAATATCTATTTGATATGTATCATAGTTTAGTTTCTATAGCACTTTTAAATGTAATCCCATTATAGTCTATGGGCATTCCATTTTGTCATTCACCCTTGTCATTCCATAGAAAGCAGCTATAATCTGAAGTAATCTCACTTTCAGAATATGCTACTGTACCTGGGGAACATATCTGGTAAATATATATTTGATATGTATCATAGTTTAGTTTCTATAGCACTTTTAAATGTAATCCCATTATAGTCTATGGGCATTCCATTTTGTCATTCACCCTTGTCATTCCATAGAAAGCAGCTATAATCTGAAGTAATCTCACTTTCAGAATATGCTACTGTACCTGGGGAACATATCTGGTAAATATCTATTTGATATGTATCATAGTTTAGTTTCTATAGCACATTTAAATGTAATCCCATTATAGTCTATGGGCATTCCATTTTGTCATTCACCCTTGTCATTCCATAGAAAGCAGCTATAATCTGAAGTAATCTCACTTTCAGAATATGCTACTGTACCTGGGGAACATATCTGGTAAATATCTATTTGATATGTATCATAGTTTAGTTTCTATAGCACTTTTAAATGGAATCCCATTATAGTTTATGGGCATTCCATTTTGTCATTCACCCTTGTCATTCCATAGAAAGCAGCTATAATCTGAAGTAATCTCACTTTCAGGATATGCTACTGTACCTGGGGAACATATCTGGTAAATATCTAGTTGATATGTATCATAGTTTAGTTTCTATAGCACTTTTAAATGTAATCCCATTATAGTCTATGGGCATTCAATTTTGTCATTCATCCTTGTCATTCCATAGAAAGCAACTATAATCTGAAGTAATCTCACTTTCAGAGTATGCTACAGTACCTGGGGAACATATCTCGTAAATATCTAGTTGATATGTATCATAGTTTTGTTGCTTCAACACTTTTAATTTTACATCCTATTAAAGTCTATGGACATTCCATTTTGTCATTCACGCTTGTCATTCCATAGAAAGCAGCTATAATCTGAAGTAATCTCACTTTCAGAATATGCTACTGTACCTGGGGAACATATCTGGTAAATATCTATTTGATATGTATAATAGTTTAGTTTCTATAGCACTTTTAAATGTAATCCCATTATAGTCTATGGGCATTCCATTTTGTCATTCACCCTTGTCATTCCATAGAAAGCAACTATAATCTGAAGTAATCTCACTTTCAGAGTATGCTACTGTACCTGGGGAACATATCTGGTAAATATCTAGTTGATATGTATCATAGTTTAGTTTCTATAACACTTTTAAATTTAATCCCTTTATAGTCTATGGGCATTCCATTATGTCATTCACCCTTGTCATTCCATAGAAAGCAGCTATAATCTGATGTAAACTCACTTTCAGAATATGCTACTGTACATGGGGAACATATCTGGTAAATATCTAGTTGATATGTATCATAGTTTTGTTGCTTCAACACTTTTAATTTTACATCCCATTAAAGTCTATGGGCATTCCATTTTGTCATTCACGCTTGTCATTCCATAGAAAGCAGCTATAATCTGAAGTAATCTCACTTTCAGAATATGCTACTGTACCTGGGGAACATATCTGGTAAATATCTATTTGATTTGTATAATAGTTTAGTTTCTATAGCACTTTCAAATGTAAACCCATTATAGTCTATGGGCATTCCATTTTGTCATTCACCCTTGTCATTCCATAGAAAGCAGCTATAATCTGAAGTAATCTCACTTTCAGGATATGCTACTGTACCTGGGGAACATATCTGGTAAATATCTAGTTGATATGTATCAGAGTTTAGTTTCTATAGCACTTTTAAATTTAATCCCATTATAGTCTATGGGCATTCCATTTTGTCATTCACCCTTGTAATTCCATAGAAAGCAACTATAATCTGACGTAATCTCACTTTCAGAATATGCTACTGTACATGGGGAACATATCTGGTAAATATCTAGTTGATATGTATCATAGTTTAGTTTCTATAGCACTTTTAAATGTAATCCCATTATAGTCTATGGGCATTCCATTTTGTCATTCACCCTTGTCATTACATAGAAATCAGATATAATCTGATGTAATCTCACTTTCAGAATATGCTACTGTACATGGGGAACATATCTGGTAAATATCTAGTTGATATGTATCATAGTTTTGTTGCTTCAACACTTTTAATTTTACATCCCATTAAAGTCTATGGGCATTCCATTTTGTCATTCACGCTTGTCATTCCATAGAAAGCAGCTATAATCTGAAGTAATCTCACTTTCAGAATATGCTACTGTACCTTGGGAACATATCTGGTAAGTATCTAGTTGATATGTATCATAGTTTAGTTTCTATAGCACTTTTAAATGTAATCCCATTATAGTCTATGGGCATTCCATTTTGTCATTTACCCTTGTCATTCTATAGAAAGCAGCTATAATCTGAAGTAATCTCACTTTCAGAATATGCTACTGTACCTGGGGAACATATCTGGTAAATATCTAGTTGATATGTATCATAGTTTAATTTCTATAGTACTTTTAAATTTAATCCCATTATAGTCTAGGGGCATTCCATTTTGTCATTCACCCTTGTCATTCCATAGAAAGCAACTATAATCTGAAGTAATCTCACTTTCAGAGTATGCTACTGTACCTGGGGAACATATCTGGTAAAATATATATTTGATATGTATCATAGTTTAGTTTCTATAGCACTTTTACATGTAATACCATTATAGTCTATGGGCATTCCATTATGTCATTCACCCTTGTCATTCCATAGAAAGCAGCTATAATCTGAAGTAATCTCACTTTCAGAGTATGCTACTGTACCTGGGGAACATATCTGGTAAATATCTAGTTGATATGTATCATAGTTTAGTTTCTATAGCACTTTTGAATTTAATCCCATTATAGTCTATGGGCATTCCATTATGTCATTCACCCTTGTCATTCCATAGAAAGCAGCTATAATCTGAAGTAATCTCACTTTCAGAATATGCTACTGTACCTGGGGAACATATCTGGTAAATATCTAGTTGATATATATCATAGTTTAGTTTCTATAGCACATTTAAATGTAATACCATTATAGTCTATGGGCATTCCATTATGTCATTCACCCTTGTCATTCCATAGAAAGCAGCTATAATCTGATGTAATCTCACTTTCAGAATATGCTACTGTACATGGGGAACGTATCTAGTAAATTTCTAGTTGATATGTATCATAGTTTTGTTGCTTCAACACTTTTAATTTTACATCCCATTAAAGTCTATGGGCATTCCATTTTGTCATTCACCCTTGTCATTCCATAGAAAGCAGCTATAATCTGAAGTAATCTCACTTTCAGAATATGCTACTGTACCTGGGGAACATATCTGGTAAATATCTATTTGATATGTATCATAGTTTAGTTTCTATAGCACTTTTAAATGTAATCCCATTATAGTCTATGGGCATTCCATTTTGTCATTCACCCTTGTCATTCCATAGAAAGCAGCTATAATCTGAAGTAATCTCACTTTCAGAATATGCTACTGTACATGGGGAACATATCTGGTAAATATCTAGTTGATATGTATCAGAGTTTAGTTTCTATAGCACTTTTAAATTTAATCCCATTAAAGTCTATGGGCATTCCATTTTGTCATTCACCCTTGTCATTCCTTTTAGTACATCCCCTGTAAAATTGTTCACTTTGTGCACATTATTTATTATAATCCTCTAATATAGGCAACTGCTGGTCACAGTAAGTGATCTTTCAAAATACATTTGAAAAAAAAAGTTTCTAAAGAGCAATTCATACAGTGTTTTTTGTGTGTGCATAAATGTGTGTGTGTGATTGTGTAGGTACAGGTGTGTGTCTGTGAATATCTATATAAATATATATAGATATATAAATATGTATGGGTGTCTGTATGTATATGTATGTGTGATTGTTAATATATATGTGTATGTATGTGTGATTGTTAATATATATGTATATGTATGTGTGATTGTTAATATATATGTATATGTATGTGTGATTGTTAATATATATGTATATGTATGTGTGATTGTTAATATATATGTATATGTGTGTGTGATTGTTAATATATATGTATATGTGTGTGTGATTGTTAATATATATGTATATGTGTGTGTGATTGTTAATATATATGTATATGTATGTGTGATTGTTAATATATATGTGTATGTATGTATGATTGTTAATATATATGTGTATGTATGTGTGATTGTTAATATATATGTATATGTATGTGTGATTGTTAATATATATGTATATGTATGTGTGATTGTTAATATATATGTATATGTATGTGTGATTGTTAATATATATGTATATGTGTGTGTGATTGTTAATATATATGTATATGTATGTGTGATTGTTAATATATATGTATATGTGTGTGTGATTGTTAATATATATGTATATGTGTGTGTGATTGTTAATATATATGTATATGTGTGTGTGATTGTTAATATATATGTATATGTATGTGTGATTGTTAATATATATGTGTATGTGTGTGTGATTGTTAATATATATATATATATATATATATATATATATATATATATATATATATATATATATATATGTTATATATTTATGTATTTATATGTGTATGTCACTTGGATGAAAATTCTTAATCTACTTCATTTATATAATCTATACATGTCCATAAACAATTATCAGTTTGTCAAATGATATACATTATACTTAATTTTAAGTGTATTGGTAAAAAAATTGGGTGGGTGAGTGGGCTGCTCTTCTTTAAAATTTGTGGGCCTGTTTTTGGTCTCAGTCTGGCCCTGTGCAGATGCACTTATTTTTTTTGTGAGCACAATAACAGCTGTTTTTTTTTTTTTTGTTTTTTTTTAATGATGCACAGTTTTGCATTAGATATTTATCCAATTTACTGGCAATGTTTTGTGAGATTATATTAACAATTTTTTCTTTGTTTGTTTTTTACAAGATACAGTATCTCACAAAAGTGAGTACACCCCTCACATTTTTGTAAATATTTTATTATATCTTTTAATGTGAAAACACTGAAGAAATGACACTTTGCTACAATGTAAAGTAGTGAGTGTACAGCCTGTATAACAGTGTAATATTGCTGTCCCCTCAAAATAACTCAACACACAGCCATTAATATCTAAACCTTTGGCAACAAAAGTGAGTACACCCCTACGTGGAAATCCAAATTAGGCCCAAAGTGTCAATATTTTGTGTGGCCACTTTTATTTTTCAGAACTGCCTTAACCCTCTTGGGCATGGAGTTCACCAGAGCTTCACAGGTTGCCACTGGAGTCCTCTTCCACTCCTTCATGATTACATCACTGAGCTGGTGGATGTTAGAGACCTTAGGCTCCCCTACCTTCCATTTGAGGATACCCCACAGATGCTCAAAAGGGTTTAGGTCTGGAGACATGCTTGGCCACTCCATCACCTTTACCCTCAGCTTCTTAAGCAAGGCAGTGGTCAATTTGGAGGTGTGTTTGGTTTCGCTATCATGTTGGAATACTGCCCTGCAGCCCAGTCTCCGAAGGGAGGGGATCATGCTCTGCTTCAGTATGTCACAGTACATGTTGGCATTCATGGTTCCCTCATGAACTGTAGCTCCCCAGTGCCGGCAGCACTCATGCAGGCCCAGGCCATGACACTCCCACCACCATGCTTGACTGTAGGCAAGACAAACTTGTCTTTGTACACCTCACCTTATTGCCACCACACACGCTTGACACCATCTGAACCAAATAAGTTTATCTTGGTCTCATGGGACCACAGGACATGGTTCTAGTAATACATGTCTTTAGTCTGATTGTCTTCAGCAAACTGTTTGCGTGCTTTCTTGTGCATCATCTTTAGAAGAGGCTTCCTTCTAGGACAACAGCCATGTAGACCATTTTGATGCAGTGTGCAGCGTATGGTCTGAGCACTGAAAGGCTGACCCCCCACCCCTTCAACCTCTGCAGCAATGCAGGCAGCACTCATATGTCTATTTCCCAAAGGCAACCTCTGGATATGACGCTGAACATGTGCACTCAACTCCTTTGGTTGACCATGGCGAGGCCTGTTCTGAGTGGAACCTGTCCTGTAAAACCGCTGTATGGTCTTGCCCACTGTGCTGCAGCTCAGTTTTAGGGTCTTGGCAATCTTCTTATAGCATAGGCCATCTTTATGTAGAGCAACAATTCTTTTTTTTTTTTCAGATCCTCAGAGAGTTATTTGCCATGAGGTGCCATGCTGAACTTCCAGTGACCAGTATGAGAGAGTGTGAGAGCGATAACACCAAATTTAACACACCTGCTCCCCATTCACACCTGAGACCTTGTAACACTAATGAGACACATGACACTGGAGAGGGAAAATCGCTAATTGGGCCCAATTTGGACATTTCCACTTAGGGGTGTACTCACTTTTGTTGCCAATGGTTTAGACATTAATGGCTGTATGTTGAGTTATTTTGAGGGGACAGCAAATTTACACTGTTATACAGGTTGTACACTCACTACTTTAAATTGTAGCAAAGTGTAATTTCTTCAGTGTTGTCACATGAAAAGATATAATACAATATTTACAAAAATGTGAGGGTGTACTAACTTTTGTGAGATACTGTATATTCACACTACATAAATATATGCACTGGCAAGTAAAGTTTCTTGCGGGCTGGTAAGGTTTGTCATTTACTTGCCTGATTGGGCGAGTGGAGTTTTTGGGTAATCATAGGCCCTGCATAATGTATTAAATATTAGTTGACACAAATCTATATATTAATTATCACAACAAGTTAAGATTAATACATACCTTAAGATCTAGAGGTATCAGATAACAACATTTTAGTTCCAGTTCACTATATTTATATACATCTTAGACCAATCAGCTTAGTCCATACCATAAGTGAAAGGCTAATTGTATACATGTTAACATCCTTATAAGACTTCATTAATTTGGCTGACGTATAGATAATTCTATTTTAACTTTATGCATTTGCAGTTCCATAGCATAGTAATTTAAAATAACTTTTTCTATCTAGCACTAAATAGTGTTTTTTGATCTACATGAGCAACTGTTCTGAATGTAATGTCACAGTTCTAAATGTAATGCCCTTCAAAATGATTAACCCATTGCTAACTGAATCCTGACTAATCCTTTCTTATAGTAATTATATTTATATCTCCACATTACCCAATATCCTGTGGTCCTCATTAGCTAAGATAGCAATAGACTGTATGCGGGGGAAGGAACATGTATATAAGAAAGAGGTAGAAACTATTTTCATAGCCCCTGTTTCTTTGGAATATCTTCCTTGTATAAAGAAGGCTAAAAAGAAAAAAAGAAATTAGGAATAACATTATGTTCCAAGATTTATTAAAGGGACATTAAACCCAATTTTTTTTCTTTCATGATTCAGATAGAGAATGACATTTTAAACAACTTTCTAATTTACTTCCATCATCTAATTTGCTTCATTCTCTTGATATTCTTTCCTGAAAAGCATATCTAGATAGGCTCAGTAGCTTCTGATTGGTGGCTGCACATATTTCCCTTATGTGATTGGCTCACCCATGTGCATTGCTATTTCTTTAACAAAGGATATCTAAAGAATGAAGCAAATTAGATTATAGAAGTAAATTGGAATGTTGCTTAAAATTGTATGCTCAATCTGAATCATGAAAGACATTTTTTGGGTTTAATGTCCCTTTAAGAGCTTGGGTTAAAGTACATATCTTGGTTAAATGGGAGATTGGATATGTTAAACATACCAATTTATGGGAATTTTTAATTCAAGGCAGGTTCAGAATATATGATGTTCAAAGTTTGGGAAGAAAGGCACATTTCTTGTGTGGGGAATGTTCTGGATTATGACAATAAAAAAGTATAATCTTTTGAAGTATTAAAAGAAGAATTTAATTAAGACAATCAACATTTATTTGCATTTTTGCAACTGAAGCATTACATTGATACATTGATAAGAGAAAGAGTTAATCAAAAATGGTAAGAACATTTATTAAAGACATTTTTTTAAATTATTAATGAAACAGAAATACAATTTGAAAGTTATTTATTCTAAACGTATTGCAATAACTAGTCAAGAAATCTTGGAGGGTAATAAGAAGATCTGGAATCAAATATTACTAAATCAATTGTAAAGTATTAAGAATTTGGATATTTTCAAATGCACAAGGGAATCAACAATGTCTGCAGAATTAAGAGTGTCTCAGACGAGATTATACCATAGGAAATAAATCATGTCAAAGTTGTTGTATACAATGCAAATACCCTAATCCAGATGTAACTCATTGTTGGAATTGCCCCATAATTAATCCATTTTAGAAAAAAAGTCCAATTTTGGGTTTGTTAAATTTTGACTCATCCTATTAGTCAGGGGATATAACAGACTCTGTTTTTGCAATTTAAAAAATAATTAATGGTAAAAAATGTTTTTAGGCCACGTAATCGTATTATCCAGGACATTTATTCTCAGATTGTGTGTTCAAGACGAAATTCCATCCATCCAGACTCTAAAAATATGATGTCTTAGATAATGTACAGAAAAGAGTGGATGAGTTTCACTTAAAATGGGACTGCTTTATTAACACTCTTCAGAAGAGTATGCAAGATTAAATCAGACATATTTTATCAAAATAACAACAAAGGGGTTTGGATTTGAGTGTGAATAATAAAGAATTTTGATATGATGCCCAAGGTTCATTGACTAATCTCTCAATTTCTCATGCTGAGTTGACTTGGTATATGTGATAAACATATGATTCTATTTTAAATAGTGATCAATTATATGATTGTTTCAATATTTGTGGTCTCTTTTGGTAACTGATATTTCAATGTCCTGTGACCTGTTTATTTTGGCACATTAAGTATTACGAAGTGGAGCGCAAATATCGCTTTATCTAAAGCGATATTTTGCGCTTCACTTGTAATTTGGCCCTTAATGTTTTAGTATGTTCTGCTTAAAATACCTGGAAACTGTTAACAGCCGTAATATTAGTAATATTTATGTTTAAATGTTTTTATTGAGAAGAATGTTTTTTTTTAAAACAATAAAATTATTATAAACAAACATTGCGTCAAATTATTCACAACATATTTCCTTCATACATTTTGTTAGAAGTTGGAATTGGAGCCTCATCTGAAAGAGGCTGAATTTTGCAATAAGATTACAGTCTTTGTTAAGATTCACCGAGGTCTGTAAGAAGTCTCCAAAAAGTCAGTGAATCTAGTAAGTATATAATGAACTTCTTATCACCGCCCAAGAAGTTGTGTCAGTGATTGGAGAATTGTTTTGAAGGAGACCAATGTAATCTTATATAATATCAATAATAACAGATTTAGGCCATTTTTGTTCATATCATTTTTGTGGTATGGGAGTAATGTTAATTTTTTTTTTTTTGCTGCATTTTCAAATTAAATGTTCACCAGCCAGGGCTTGTAAAAAGCTTGCATACACTCAAGTAGGTTGAATTAGCACATGTGTACACAGACAGTATACATGTGAGCAGTAACGGCACAGCAAGGCTTTAACCATTGTTACCGGCCATTCACACACCTTTCACATCTCCTTTTACACATACACTCATACACACAATCGCTCAATGAAAAAAAAACATTGTTAAGATGCATTAGTAAACCAATAAGATTACGATAAAGTAAAACTTCAAACTCAAACTGTGATTAACAGATTAATAATAAATAAATAATAAATGATCCCTGTTCTAAGTAACATTAAGATAAACGTCTTCAAGTCAACAATAATGCAAATTAAGTGCTCAAAAAAAACTTTGGAAGATACAGTCTAAACAACTGTATTGTCCATCTCACTCCAATTAATATAACAATAAAGATATTTTAAATATGAAAAAACATAAGCAATTTAAAAAAATAAATAACTGTGCTAGATGTAGTCCTAAAACAAAACTAACATTAAGATACAATTACAATGAACAATAAAACAAATAAAGTGCACTTAACACTTTGGAAAATACACTGTCTGAAGAATTGCATTCACTCTTCAGATATAAAAGTTAAGAAAAATATTATAATTATGAAAACAATAACTATCTCTTCAAAAAACAGAACAGAATAACTGAGCTAGAGGTAGCCTTGAAATGAAACTGGTCTTAGCCTTAAAACGAAACTGGCTTTCGTCTGGTTTTAAGCTTCAAAAACTGGTCAATAAGGTCATCATACTTGAAATGATCAACAAAATCTGTTTCAATAGCCAACAGAGCTAATGCATTTAGTCTCTCCTCTTCCATAGTTGAACGCAAGTATGTTTTTATATGTTTTAATGAAGAAAAAGAATGTTCAGCAGAACAGTTTGATGGTAGAGTGCACGAAAACATTCTGATTGCGATATCTACATTATGGTAGAGATGGTAATAATCAGATTTACTGCAACAATGTAACATGAAAGACAGCACTCACTGCATAGCCAGGAACAGGTTCACCAAACCCAGCATCGATATAAAGAAACAAAAATGTTCCAGCTGGTGCAAAAAAGACTTTTAGTGTGCAAACAGGGATATAAAAAAGCAACGTTTCAGGCCCACACTTGGCCCTTTCTCAAGCTTCAGAAAGGGCCAAGTGTGGGCCTGAAACGTTGCTTTTTTATATCCCTGTTTGCACAATAAAAGTCTTTTTTGCACCAGCTGGAACATTTTTGTTTCTTAATAATCAGATTTACACAGCCTTTGGTACAGCTGTAGCACTAATGAGATTTTTTTTTCTAAGGTCATGTAATGTGCTTGCAATTGGAGACATTCATCCACAAATGTATCTTCCAGGTCCTTGTTAAAGTGTTGCCTTAGTTTTTCTGCATGTTCCACTACAACAGAAGGCTCCAGTTCTGAAAGCTTAGTTATAAAGTCAAACAGCCCATAAAAATCACTGTAAGCTGATTTTCTTCTGCTGAGCTCAGCTATCAGACTGTCACAGATTACATAGAAGGTGTTCACTTTTAAATCTTGGTGACCATTGTTTACTTCGATTGATCTGTCACTTAAATGTGGATGTCGTCTCCTCTTTGTGTTCTATTCATAATCCTTTGAAATTGATTTAGTCAGTGCTGAGGCTTCATAATTGCTGAAAAGTTCTCTGCAAGCTTTGACAAACTGTATGAGTGATCCACACGGTTCAATCACAGTACCAATGTCGATATTAACACACTTTGAATGGTCTTGCTAACTGCACTGAATCTTTCAAAAAAAGATTCCCACACAGTGGCCATGATAGCGATCTCCAAGCATACCATTTGTTTAAGATAACCATCAGCTTCTGTGCGTGTATTGTCTTTTTCTTCATAAACTTCTGCCATGCTCTTCAGTGCATAAATAATTTGCGCCCAATTGTGATTTAAGCTTTTACACGCATCCTGACGAGATGACCGAGTTGCACAAACTCTCTTTAACGACAGTGTGCTAGAAGATGAAGATAGATGTTTCTGTAAAAGGGCCCATCTTGCTGTTGATATAGTGAAAAAAGTATGCAGCTGCTGAAGAAGAATAAATAAATGAATAAATGTATCATATTCTGCAAGCAGTTCCAGCTCTCTCAAAAAGTTTCTGTTGTGTAATGAGCCAAATTTTTCATTGTGGCCTCTGAATGGAAGGTCACGAGTGCCAAGTGACTTCACAACAGAAACAACTCTTCTCAACACATTTCTCCAATACAAGATTTCCTCAGACATTTGCTAGATTCATCAATCCTTGCTAAGGTATTTCCTCTGTCATTTAAATTTCCCAGGCAGGCTCTATGCTCAGGTGAGTTCTCATGTTCATTCAGTCGAGCAATGGCATTCTTCCAGTCATTAAATCCATTCGGCTAGATTACGAGTCTTGTGTTATGAGTAAAAAAGCAGCATTAAACCTCATAACACTGCTTTTTTACTAACGCTGGTATTACGCAAATTGCGTATAGTCTTTTTTCTATGGGACTTCCATAGCGCCGGTATAACGAGCTTGACTTGGGAGGCCAAAAAGTGAGAGGTACACCCTATCCCGTCAAGATTCGTAACGCATTCTAAAGTCAGTAGTTATGAGTTTTACACTATAAAACTGTAGCATAAAAATCATAACTAAAGTGTTAAAAAGTACACTAAAACCCATACACTACCTATTAACCCCTAAACCGAGGCCCTCCCGCATCGCAAACACTAAAATAAAATTATTAACCCCTAATATGCCACTCAGAACATCGCCGTCACTATAATACTCCCGCATCACAAACACTAGTTAAATATTATTAACCCCTACTATGCTGTCCCTAATATCGCCGCAACCTACATTACAGTTATTAACCCCTAATCTGCCGTCCCCAACATCGCCGCCACTATTCTAAATTTATTAACCCCTAAACCTAAGTCTAACCCTAACCCTAACACCCCCTAACAAATATAATTTAAATAAATCTAAATAAAATTACTATCATTACCTAAATAATTCCTATTTAAAACTAAATACTTACCTGTAAAATAAACCCTAAGCTAGCTACAATATAACTAATAGTTACATTGTAGCTAGATTAGGGTTTATTTTTATTTTACAGGCAAGTTTGTATTTATTTTAACTAGGTAGAATAGTTAGTAAATAGTTATTAACTATTTACTACTACCTAGCTAAAATAAATACAAATTTACCTGTAAAAAGAAAACTAACCCCTAACCCTACACTACAATTAAATAAATTACCTAAATTAAATACAATTAAATAAATTAATTACAATTAGCTAAATTACAAAAAATAAAAACAAATTACAAGATATTTAAACTAAATACACCTAATCTAATAGCCTTATCAAAATAAAAAAGCCCACCCAAAATAAAAAAAAACATAGCCTAAACTAAACTACCAATAGCCCTTAAAAGGGCCTTTTGTGGGGCATTGCCCCAAAGCAATCAGCTCTTTTACCTGAAAAAAAACAAAAAAACAACCAACATTAAAACCCACCACCCAAACAACCAACCCCTCAAATAAAACCCTGACTAAAAAAACCTAAGCTCCCCATTGCCCTGAAAAGGGAATTTCGATGGGCATTGCCCTGAAAAGGGCATTTAGCTCTATTGCAGCCCAAAGCCCTAACCTAAAAATAAAACCCATCCAATAAACCCTTAAAAAAACTTACACTAACCCCTGAAGATCCACTTACAGTTTTGAAATTCCGACATCCATCCTCAACGGAGCCGGGAGAAGTCCTCATCGAAGTGGCAAGAAGTCCTCAACGAAGCCGGGAGAAGTCTTCATCCAAACCGGGAGAAGTGGTCCTCCAGATGGGAGAAGTCTTCATCCAGACGGCGTTATCCATCTTCTATCTTTATCGATCCGGCACGGAGCGGGTCCATCTTTAAGACATCCGACGAGGAGCATCATCTTCTTTCCGACGACTAACGACGAATGGAGGTTCCTTTAAATGACGTCATCCAAGATGGCGTCCCTTAGATTCCAATTGGCTGATAGAATTCTATCAGCCAATCGGAATTAAGGTTGAAAAAAATACTATTGGCTGATGCAATCAGCCAATAGGGTTGAACTTCAATCCTATTGGCTGATCGAATCAGCCAATAGGATTGAGCTCGCATTTGATCAGCCAATAGGATTTTTTCAACCTTAAGTCCGATTGGCTGATAGAATTCTATCAGCCAATCGGAATCTAAGGGACGCCATCTTGGAGGAAGTCACTTAAAGGAACCTTTATTCATCGGGTAGTCGTCGGAAGAAGAGGATGCTCCACGTTGGATGTCTTGAAGATGGACCCGCTCCGCCCCGGATGGATGAAGATAGAAGATGCTGTCTGGATGAAGACTTCTGCCCTTCTAGAGGACCACTTCTCCTGGCTTGGATGAAGACTTCTCCCGGCTTCGTTGAGGACTTCTTGCCACTTCAATGAGGACTTCTCCCAGCTTCATTGAGGATGGATGTCGGATCTTCAAAACTGAAAGTGGATCTTCAGGGGTTAGTGTTAGGTTTTTTAAAGGTTTATTGGGTGGGTTTTATTTTTAGGTTAGGGCTTTGGGCCGCAATAGAGCTAAATGCCCTTTTAAGGGCAATGCCCATCCAAATGATTTTTTCAGGGCAATGGGGAGCTTAGGTTTTTTTAGTTAGGGTTTTTATTTGGGGGGTTGGTTGTGTGGGTGGTGGGTTTCAATGTTGGGGGGTTGTTTGTATTTTTTTTTTTCAGGTAAAAGAGCTGATTTCTTTGGGGCAATGCCCTGCAAAAGGCCCTTTTAAGGGCTATTGGTAGTTTAGTTTAGGCTAGGGTTTTTTTATTGTGGGGGGCTTTTTTATTTTGATAGGGCTATTAGATTAGGTAATTAGTTTAAATCTTGTAATTAGTTTTTTATTTTCTGAAATTTAGTGGGGTTTTTTTTGTAATTTAGGTAATTTTATTTAATGTATTTAATTGTATTTAATTTAAGTAATTTAATTAATTGTAGTGTAATGTTAGGTGTTAGTGTAACTTAGGTTAGATTTTATTTTACAGGTAAATTTGTATTTATTTTAGCTAGGTAGTTAGTAAATAGTTAATAACTATTTCCTAACTATTCTACCCAGTTAAAATAAACACAAACTTGCCTGTAAAATAAAAATAAACCCTAAGCTAGATACAATGTAACTATTAGTTATATTGTAGCTAGCTTAGGGTTTATTTTACAAGTAAGTATTTAGTTAATGATAGTAATTTTATTTAGATTTATTTAAATTATATTTAAGTTAGGGGGTGTTAGGGTTAGGGTTAGACTTAGGTTTAGGGGTTAATACATTTAGAATATTGGCGGCGACGTTGGGGGCGGCAGATTAGGGGTTAATAAATGTAGGTAGGTTGCGGCGACATTGGGGGAGGGAGATTAGGGGTTAATAAATATAATGTAGGTGTCGGCGATGTTGGGGGCAGCAGATTAGGGGTTAATAAGTATAATGTAGGTGGCAGCTATGTACGGAGCGTCAGATTAGGGGTTAATAAGTATAATGTAGGTGGCAGCAATGTCGGAGGTGGCAGATTAGGGGTTAATAAGTTTAAGATTAGGGGTGTTTAGACTCGGGGTTCATGTTAGGGTGTTAGGTGTAAACATAAATTTTGTTTCCCCATAGGAATCAATGGGGCTGCGTTACTGAGCTAAATGCTGCTTTTTTGCAGGTGTTAGGCTTTTTCTCAGCCGGCTCTCTCCATTGATGTCTATGGGGAAATCCTGCACGAGCACATACAACCAGCTCACCGTTTACTTAAGCAGCGCTCATATTGGAGTACGGTATGGAGCACAATTTTTACGCTCACTTCTTGCCTGATAAGGCAGGGTTTATGAAAACCTGTAATACCAGCGCTGTAGGAAAGTGAGCGGTGAGAATAAAGTGCAAGTTAGAAACGCACCCCTCTTACCGCAAAACTCGTAATCTAGCCGATAATCTGCTATCTGTGACTTTCCACCAAATAAATGACAAGGAGTACAAAAGACATTGAGGCCTACTTATCAAGCCGTCAACTTTCATGCATTAGTCGGCACCAATACGCTCACCTGACATCGCCTAACATCGCGGCCACAGACTTGAATACGCTCTCCATATTTATAAAAAAAGCTGTCAAAAAGCCACGCACCAAGTACGGGGCGATGAGCAGCGGACTGTTGTTAACTATCAGTCATCGATCTCGTTGCTATTCGGCTTTTTCCCAGCTTTATTTATATACTGTCACTAAACACTGCCACTATACTAAAATGTTTAACCCCTATCCCGCCGCTCCCGTACCCTGCCACAACTAAATAAAGTTATTAAATGTTTGGTAGGTTTAGACTGTCTAGCTGGTGGGGAATCTAGCACACCTGAAGTAAACTTTATCCCAAAGTTTAAAGAGTTTATAGTTAGTTGTAGTAGGTGGCGCAAAACAAGTTGCTATTCCCAATGTGTCTTACTGTAAATATGTGTGATAATATGTGGGCTCAATATATGTTAATGTTTTGATGAGTCCTAATTTTATATTCTCTTTTGGAAAAAAATGGATGTCGAAACTATTTAAGAAATAAATATGATCCTTTATTTGATTATGGTAAATTTACCCAATAGTAGTGATGCTAAAAGTACAGTTAAACAAAAATTATTACAATTCCTTCAAAGTTTAAAAAATGACACTGGTGTCTCTATGTATAAAAATGTACATAATATATAAAAAAATAAATTAAATTAAAATAATAACGTTGAAATCTTATAATTTATACAGTTTTGGGTTTATCACAAGTTGTAATTTCTAACAGAATGTTTGTAGATACAATTTTATAGTGGATAAAACAATAGTTGCTGTATAGTTCATATAGGATACTTTGTTTCAAGTTCAGCTATGCAATTGAGATCTTATCTTAGGCAACTATATATCAAATGTAGAGGTATGTTGGTGCGATTTTTATCACACTATAATATAAGTATACAAATTTGTACCTTGAAGTGTATCTGTTTGATATCACTTTTGTGAGATAATTGCAGTTAAATAAACGCCGCTATGCCAGTGTTTTGATTAAGTTTCAAGATCAAGCTGGTGGCAGTTCTATATGAGCTGCTGGCGGTTAAATAAATGCCGCTTTGGTTTCCTCTTATTAGGTGGGCTTATCTGTTTGCTGCGAGAAAATTCACTTTTATATAAGTGTTTGGGTAGTTGTCGTGGCCGCTCAGTTACCTTATCCTTTGTCGGTCAGTGACCGATCACGCTCTTAAGGGTTTCTTGGTGGGATCTTCGTTGCGGTTAAGTGCTAACCGTTTGCTGATGTTTTTTAAGTATCTCTGGTTTTTCTATTCTGTGGCTTGTCTGTCGGTCAGTGACCGATCACGATGGTATGGTTGTTGGATAACCTCCTGATGTGGAATTTTTGCGTGCCTTTCCGGTCTGTTGTTCCCAGGTTTCTTAGATGTCAGTCAGTGACCGATCTGGGTGCTGAAATGTGGTTGTTGGGATAAGTAGAAAGTTTGTAGGATAAGTAGAAAAAGGATTTCTAGTTATCAATGTGATCTTTGCGGTTAAATATATGCCGCTCAGTGGGAACTTGAATATTTCAACTGGGTATAGCTGGTATTCACTTTGTCTTCTCAAATCCTGTGCAGTGAATACCAGCTATACCCAGTTAAAATATTCAAGTTCCCACTGAGCGGCATATATTTAACCGCAAAGATCACATTGATAACTAGAAATCCTTTTTCTACTTATCCTACAAACTTTCTACTTATCCCAACAACCACATTTCAGCACCCAGATCGGTCACTGACCGACATCTAAGAAACCTGGGAACAACAGACCGGAAAGGCACGCAAAAATTCCACATCAGGAGGTTATCCAACAACCATACCATCGTGATCGGTCACTGACCGACAGACAAGCCACAGAATAGAAAAACCGGAGATACTTAAAAAACATCAGCAAACGGTTAGCACTTAACCGCAACGAAGATCCCACCAAGAAACCCTTAAGAGCGCGATCGGTCACTGACCGACAAAGGATAAGGTAACTGAGCGGCCACGACAACTACCCAAACACTTATATAAAAGTGAATTTTCTCGCAGCAAACAGATAAGCCCACCTAATAAGAGGAAACCAAAGCGGCATTTATTTAACCGCCAGCAGCTCATATAGAACTGCCACCAGCTTGATCTTGAAACTTAATCAAAACACTGGCATAGCAGCGTTTATTTAACCGCAATTATCTCACAAAAGTGATATCAAACAGATACACTTCAAGGTACTAATTTGTATATTTATATTATAGTGTGATAAAAATCGCACCAACATACCTCTACATTTGATATATAGTTGCCTAAGATAAGATCTCAATTGCATAGCTGAACTTGAAACAAAGTATCCTATATGAACTATACAGCAACTATTGTTTTATCCACTATAAAATTGTATCTACAAACATTCTGTTAGAAATTACAACTTGTGATAAACCCAAAACTGTATAAATTATAAGATTTCAACGTTATTATTTTAATTTAATTTATTTTTTATATATTATGTACATTTTTATACATAGAGACACCAGTGTCATTTTTTAAACTTTGAAGGAATTGTAATAATTTTTGTTTAACTGTACTTTTAGCATCACTACTATTGGGTAAATTTACCATAATCAAATAAAGGATCATATTTATTTCTTAAATAGTTTCGACATCCATTTTTTCCAAAAGAGAATATAAAATTAGGACTCATCAAAACATTAACATATATTGAGCCCACATATTATCACACATATTTACAGTAAGACACATTGGGAATAGCAACTTGTTTTGCGCCACCTACTACAACTAAATAAAGTTATTAACCCCTATCCCATTGATCCCAGAGCCCACTGCAACTCTAATAAAAGTATTAACCCTATTCCGCCGCTCTTCGACACCGCTGCAACTAACTACATGCATTAACCCCTATCCCTCCGCTCCTGGAGCCCACCGCAACCCTAATAAACTTATTAACCCCTATTTCACTGCTCCCTGACACTGCCGCAACTAACTAAATTTATTAACCCCTCTCCCTCCGCTCCCAGAGCCCACTGCAACTAAATAAATGTATTAACCCCTAAACCCCTGGCCTCCAACATCGCTACCACTTACTAAACCTATTTACCCCTAAACCACAAGCCCCCCACATCGACATAAACTAAATTAACCAATTAACCCCTAAACCTAACAACCCGCTAACTGTACATTAAAATTACATCATCCCTATCTAATAATAAATTTAAACTTAACTGTAGATTTAAATTCAACTATATTAAACTATTAATTAATTAACCTACCCTAACTATTATACTAAAATTACATTAAACTATATTAAACTATTAATTAATCTACCCTAACTGTTATACTAAAATTACATTAAACTACAAATTAAATTCAATATATTATATATTTAAAAACCTAACCCTAGTCAAATAATTTAAATCTACTATTAAAAATTACAAAGTTACAAAAAAACTAACCACTAAGTTACACAAAATAACAAACACTAAGTTACAAAAAAAAATAAACACTAAGTTACGCAAAATAAAAAATAAATTATCAAATATTTAAACTAATTATAGCTAATCTAAGCCCCCCAAAATAAAAAACCATAACCTACAATAAACTACCAATGGACCTTAAAATGGCCTTTTGCGGTGCATTGCCCCAAAGAAATCAGCTCTTTTACCTGTAAATAAAAATACAACCCCCCCCCCACAACAGTAAAACCCACCACCCACACAACCAACCCCCCAAATAAAAACCTAATCTAAAAAACCTAAGCTCCCCATTGCCCTGAAAAGGGCATTCGGATGTGCATTGCCCTTAAAAAGGCATTTAGCTCTTTTTCCTTGCCCAAAGTCCCTAATCTAAAATTAAAACCCACCCAATAAACCCTTAAAAAAACCTAACATTAACCCCAGAAGATCCACTTACAGTTTTTGAAGACCCGACATCCATCCTCAATGAAGCAGCAGAAGTCCTCATCGAAGCCGGCCGAAGTCTTCATCCAATCCGGCAGAAGTCTTCATCCAGACGGCATCTTCTATCTTCATCCATCTGGCGCGGAGTGGCTCCATCTTCAAGACATCCGGCACGGAGCATCCTCTTCAATCGACGTCTTCTTGAACAATGAAGTTTCCTTTAAATGATGTCATTCAAGATGGCGTCCCTTAGATTCCAATTGGCTGATAGAATTCTATCAACCAATCGGAATTAAGGTTGAAAAAATCCTCTTGGCTGTTGCAATCAGCCAAAAGGATTGAGCTTTCATCCTATTGGCTGATTCAATCAGCCAATAGGATTGAGCTCACATTCTATTTGCTATTCCAAGGGGTTAAATGCATAAGTAAATTCCAACTACGAAGCCACAAGCATTGCAGCCCCTAAACAGAAAATGGACATTGATTGGCAGCTACATGCAACTACAGCTAAAAGCAACTACAGTTAGATTACAAATGGAGTGCTTATTTATTTTTGGGGGCCTAATTGTTACCGCAAGCTTGCGGTAGCAATAAACAGCCACTTGTAATAGCTGGTTATTTATTGCATCTCTGTAAATGAGCGAATTTGCCTGTTTATGGGTGCACAATAAATAACCAGCCATTGCAAGTGGCGGTTTATTGCTACCACAAGCCGCCAGCTCTCCGAAAAAAAAATAGAGATCTCTAGTTAATTTTCAAAATATCCCCCAATTGCACCCAAAATAAAGTATATTGTAGTTTTTTTTAATTAAAAAAAAGTAGCAGGTTTTTTTTAATAAAAAAAAATTTGCACGAAGCAGTATTTAGGGATTAAAGTTGGCAAGTGTGGGGTGTTAGAAAAAAAAGGCACTGAAAAGTCTATGGAGACTGTGTTATCCCTGTAAATATGTACTGTATGTTTTTGCTTATATACATATATATTTATGTGTTAATATGTGTATATACTGTTATCTTAAACAAATGTGATTATGTGGCAGAAGCCAATAGGCAACTTGCCAATGAGGCTGTATACCAGCCCTTGATCTGTGACCCTACTGACAACTTTCGTAGATCATTAGCTGAGATAGTTCACAAAGCTAAACTGGATGGAGTGATTTCTGAGAAGGTGGTGGAATATCTATTACCTAAACATCCAACTATGCCGATATTCCACCACTTGCCTAAACTTCACAAAGATCCCAAAAACCCTCCGGGCCGTCCGATCGTGGCTGGTATTGGTTCACTTAATGAAAGACTTTCGGATCTAGTTGATACGTTTTTACAGCCTATAGTTACTAATCTATATGGTTATTTACGAGACACTACAGCACTTATTGCACAGGTCGAACACATAACTTGGTGTGAGAATTACAGATTAGTCACAATGGATGTGACATCATTATACACATCCATCCCTCACGATATGGGATTACAAGCATTAATGTTTTTCCTTACGAATTTCACTACTTATGATTTTTTGACAATTCAATTTTTGTACACTGCTGTTGAATATTTACTTACACACAATTTTTTTATGTTTGAGGGCAAGTACTATCTCCAGAGACGTGGCACAGCCATGGGTGCGAAATTCGCACCCTCATGTGCAAATTTGTATATGGGGTTTTGGGAGCTGTGCCACGTCTTTGGGGATACTAATCCCTTTCGTGAGAACATTGTTTATTTTGGTAGGTATATAGATGATTTGCTTTTGGTGTGGGATGGGGACAGTCATTCGGTTCTACTGTTCCTTGAACATGCCAACAGCAATAATCTAAACCTTAAATTCACCATGTTTGAAAGTAGTGATTGCCTAAACTTTTTGGATATCACACTCACTTCACATACTGACACACATTCTTTGGAGGTAGAGTTATACAGAAAGAGTTCAGCGGGTAATACCATTCTTCACTCTTCCTCCTGTCACCCAAAACACACCATCAATTCCATACCCTATGGCCAAATGATTAGGACTAAAAGGAATTGCACCACTGAGGACAAATTTCAATCACATGCAGCCAACACCGGCCACAGATTGGAAGCCCGAGGTTATGATATGAAATTATTAAAGGAAACCAAGAATAGAGTGGATAAATTAAACAGAGATGATCTTCTTACTACCAAATGTGTGAGTAAAACACAGAATAAGAGATATAACAATAAACCATACTTTACAACAAATTACAGTAAAGACTATAACAAAATTTGTGACATTATTCGTAACTGTTTGCTAATTTTAAAAAGTGATGCCAAGTTAAGCAAAATAGTTCAACACGGCTGTAATTTTTCAGCACGTAAAGCAAAGACCTTAGGAAGCTTATTAGCTCCCTCAATGCTACCGTCACAAACTACTCAATCTTGGTTAAAGAGAAGAATAGGTTCCATGAAATGTCAAGGAAATATTTGTAAAACCTGCAAACACATCCAACAGGGTCCCAAATTTGTATCAAGTACAACAAATAGGGAGTTTGACATACGCTTCAGCATTTCATGTAACACCAAATTTGTCATTTATTTACTTACATGCCAAGGATGTAAAAAACAGTACGTGGGGCGCACTAAACGTGCCCTGCGTGACAGGTTCTTACAACATCTCAGAGATATTGGCAACCCGGATTGCAATACACCAATAGCTAAGCACTTTACAGAGGAACATAATTCTAATGATACCCTCTTGACAGTACAAGGCATTGACCATGTCCCTAGACACAGGAGAGGGGGCGATAGAGAGAGACTTTTGGACCAAAGGGAAGTGTTTTGGATTTTCCATCTTAAAACAAAGCACCCCTTTGGTCTAAATTCCATAATGGATGTTGATTTATTTTACTAATAGATTTATGATTGTTTTTTTCATTTTCTCTCCTTTTTGACAAAAGAGAAAATGAATTAAAGTATAAAAAACAATATCTTTAAGTAAAAAATATCTTTAAGTGGAGATTGAGTTCTACATCCATTTAGGATCAAATCAGAGTAATAATTTTTTTTTTTCATATATATCTAGCCATCTGACAGTTTTAAATAAACACACTTAACATTTATGTTTGCTTTAAAATGAAAATGTTTAATATAAGAAGCAAAAAAACAATTAATGATAATTTACCTTTAACGATGACTATCTAGGTAGTCATGGGTTAATTCAACAGATGCATGTAATTGATAATTAACTTTACCTTTAAATTAAGGCTTTTCCCAGCACTAGTTATGCCAGTGAACAAGGGCTGACACTAGGCCCGAAACATGTTTGGCTGCTGTTGCTCTATGTCAGTTACAGGACTGTAGCTGATTTTCCCTTTTGTTTTTTCTTTCATGTTTTTACATGCAACTGATTTTAACATTTTTTGTACCAAATAAAGCTGTATTTTTCAACTTTTAACAATTTGACATATACTTTTTTCTTTTTCATATGATCTGGAGATGCGGATTAGCAGAGTGTATACACATATTAACACATAAATATATATGTATATATTCATATACATATATATATTTAAATTTGCTGACCATCGCTGCATGACTTACCCCCTTTGCTGCGCTAGGTTGTAATGCCATGTCTGACAGCATGAGAACAAGGCTCCCATTGGAGCCTAGTGAAGTGCGCTCTATTGAGCGCAAAGCTTTCATGCAATGCGAACGCTTGGCCATGTTTGCATTGTGGGCCACTTAAAAATACCAGTGCACAATTGCATGCGCTTGTATTAGGAGTGGAGAGCAAATATCTTGCTTTCAAAAGTTCAATTTTGTACTCTTCTCGTAATCTGACCCTACATGTTTTAACAAATTAGTGCATGTAACCTTTATATCAGAATGTCCCTTTAATTGTACAGATTACATTTTTGACTGAAAAGTGGTTTTATTACTTATTTGCTCATTTTTACATATGCTTAGACAGTAAACTTCTTGTATTTCCAGGATAATATCTCACAGGGGCAGTATGTACCTCAGTGACCAGAATCTCACTATATTTCAACCAACTGATGTCAAAATTAGAATGATGTAAATGTAGAGTCTGCTTAAAAAGCCTTTCCCGTCTTTGTGTCAGCCTGACCTAAAAAAGTATTACAAGTACCTTGGAACATTTTCATTTTAAGTTTATTTCCCACAAAATCTTTTTAATAATGTTATTTCCATCTACAGGCAAATCTCAAGTATTCAAGTATGTTATGTTAAAAAGTACTTGTAGTGAATGCATATTCAGTATTACCTACTTCCTTTTGTAGTAAAAGAATGTCAGATAATTTATATATTGGCCAAAATGTCATCAATTAATTTGATTTACAGTATTTAAATATACTGGAAATGGGACTAATATGGCAATATGGACTCTTGATTTTTATTTATCAAACAATAAATTAATAAGTGCATTAAAAACTTGATTTTAGATATATTTTTAACTGTTTTTTTTTTAAACCAGGAATATAAGAATGTAAATCAAGCATGCATGAAAATTTAAAGGGGTATGAAACACAATTTTTTTCTTTCATGATTCAGATAGAGGATTCAATTTTTTTTCAATTATAAAATTTGCATCAGTCTGATGTTATTTTTTATTTAAAAGATAACTAGATTGGTAACATGCACATGTCTGGAGCACTACATGACAGGAAATAGTGCTGCCATCTAGTGTTTTTGCTAATATATATACCATTGTTGCAAAACTGCTGCCATATAGTACTACAGACACGTGCATACTCCTGAACTTGCCTTTTTGGGTTTTCTGCCCCTTTAAAGGAAAATTAAGCTCTAATTTTCTGCTATGCTATAAAAGCATTGAAGAAAAGTCTACTGACATCTTTCCTTATCTTTACCTCCAAATCTTGAAACAGCTCCTAAAGTATATGTTTGCACCTTGTCAGATGTTTGGTGCTGGTCTTTGCTGCCAAATTGCCAATCCACCACATTATTTTTTCCTATTTGTACTGATGGGTCTGCACTATCATTCAGCTCATGCACTGCCAGCCCAATTGGCTACACAGAGCACATACCAACAGCACTGCACTGCATAGTCTAAGATCTACGGTAGTATGCACTATAGCTGGGTCACACTTTCTGCAACCCTTTATCCAACATTCTAAAATGGTGTGTGATAGAAGCTTCTGAAAACTGAACAAGCACAGTCCTTTGAAACTAGAATTACTGGACAGCAGGGAACTGGTAAATTAAAGGGTAAGACTTACAGACACTTTAATCACATCATTGATCTTGAATAACTATATAATTTGAACAATTTAGTAAAACATCCACTTGTAGGAATAATATGACAATTGAAGAAAAAATATAATTTACGTAGATCAATGATGAATCTATTGATAAATACAGGCCAGCTAATACAATGCTACAACAGATGTACTAATACATTCGATTTTGACTAGGTTGTCAGGGTATCTGTAAATAGCATTAATTAAACTACATTTATATCAAATACATTTTGGTATTTCAGATCAGCTAATGTCTCATCTGACATGAATTGTGGGGGCTGTAGCCAAAACAGACCAACCCCCCCCCCCCCCCCTTTTTTCTTGGTTATACAGGAAAGAACAAAAGATTTAGACCTTTGTATAGATAAGACCAACGGGCCACTTCAAAGTAAATATTAGCATTATGGAACCCTCATATGTGTATGCCCATAAATGGGTTTCCTGCCCAAAATGGATAATAGATTTACAGACCCCCCCTCACTGCTCAATGCATCTAAGAGAGAGACAAAGGGAAAACATTTGGTTCAATTAGTGAAGATAGATAATTAACCAAGCAAGGATACATCATGGGATATTGGAGACAAGATTCTCTACATAAGTCAGATAAGCAAACAGAAACTGAGAATATAGTAATTAGCACAGGCCTGTTAATTGCCCCTGAACCTCAGATACATATCTGTAATGGCTAGCAGAAACACATATTTTGCATTGTAAATTTGAAATTCATTGTAAAGTACAACTTATGTGTAGTTTTCAGCATTGTATAAAATGCATGTTTGTGGATCTAAGAAGCAGTGCCTAACAGTAACATATTAGATAAGTATTTGCTGAACTTAATAAGTAGCTGTATTGTAAATGTAAATAGATAAGTCTGAGAGATTGTCTGTTTGGATAATATTAAATATGAAATGAATTGCGTATAAATTCATATAAGTTAACATTCTCCACACCCAGACTATATTAACAACATATATGTATATGTATTGATCTGAAACATACTATATTGGAGAAATGTCTGCTGTATTAAAAAATAGCTGCATTGATAGATGTATAAATGTTTGACTCATTTCAAAATAATTTCAAAATAACAACATATTTTTCTTTATTTTTCAGATAACAAGATGTCCTATGAATATTGGTCATAAACATAAGTCCATGCACTCAAAAATTATTAGAAACATGAAATATACTGTATTCATATTAAGATATGATTCTGTGAAGAAAAATAATTAGCAGTAAATTGCTTACTAGTATGATGCTAGAAGTATACTCATGTTTAGTCTCTGTAGATACATGATAAGTCAAATTAGATGGGACAGATATGTGACCAGACAGGTTTCTTAATATCAGGAAATAATGAATATATTAAATTTACAATTAAAAGATACATAGTAAACTGTATAAACTGTAGCAATATTTGATAGCAAAACTGTTCTTCTGGTTATCTGCTGCCATCTGGTGGTTTGCGCGAGAATTGCAACCAAGGGCAATTGTGGTGTCGAATAGCCATGTATTCCCAGTTACCTATCACAGACAAGCACCGTGAAGCGTATCCCAAAAAGATTCACCAAGGATTAGAATAAAAAGGGGTGCAGAATAGCATATGATATAACCTCATACAAGGAGAAAGAAAGGGCTATTTGCTGCTGAATTTTGACTAACAAACTGTTGCCTTGGAATTCAGTCTCTATAAAGCAAATCTGGGCCTAACTTCCTTATCCATATTGCAAAAATAGCTTTCTTAATTTATGAGGTGAACTTCAATTTTATCTGGTAATGTATAAAAGGTTATTTCATACTTTCATATTTAAATCAAAGATATTCTAAAGCTTTAGTTAGATTGCAGTAAGTATACTGGTATTAAATATTAATGTTTAGAAAGAATTTCGTATTTTAATATCATAAATTAATTACAGTTAATGCTATATATATATATATATATATATATATATATATATATATATATATATATAAAATTTGCCTTATTTGCCTTATTGTAGCTAAATAAGAGGTTATTTCAGCTCAGATAAGTTAGCATACCAATTGGATGTTAAATTATTTTGTTATATTGTCTAACTAAGCACTGTTAAGTTAACGGTCCATATTCTGGTATTTTATTGTGGTATTTTAATGTGATTCATTGTGAGTAAGGTTAATTTTAAAGGTATATTTGTTATGATCTGTTATATAGAATATTGTAATGGAATAAGCGTGCATAGTTCATTCAAAGCTAGTCTCTACTTAATATATTTCAATGTGTTTATAAATGTAACGAATCTCAAGAATTTAGGAATAAATATTAATTTTATTTGTTTCGTATATACATTTTTATTGTAGGTGATTTCAAAGAATAATAATTAATAAATTGTATTATAAACCTGGTATATAATGACAAGGTAAAGGAGTGCAGTAACCCTTATCCCTCAGTAACATTTAACATTAGCGCCTGCTTCAATCATGCATGCACAGTTGCACACACAAATTGCACTTTTTTGTCACTGACCTGATTGAATGAGAAGACAAGAAGACACTCAGATAAGCTTTGAAGAAGTCAACGTTCACATTGGAGCAAGCGCCCCTCTAACCAAACCACCTCCCAGCTACTAGGCTTACCAAGGTGTACTTTTTCAACAAAGTATACCAAGATAACTAAGCAAATTAGATGATAGACGTTAAATGAAAAGTTCTTTAAAATTGTATGCTCTATCAAAAAAAAATTGGTTTTCATGTCCCTTTTAAAAACAAATTGTAGTAACAAGATAGTAGGTAAAGTAGTACTAATGGTAAGTACCTATAGGTGCCAAATATTTTTGTAATCAACAAGTACCTGTTATGGGGGCAATATAGCACTTAAGGAGACTTATAAATAAAGGAGTTACAAAGTCTGTAACAAATTGTATCTTATAATAACTGTCCATAAAGTATTGGATATTTATGCCCCTGGAATTTAGTGTTTAGCTGGTCCATTTAGACAATTATGTTTTGTCACATGAGCATTACTTAGTTGCATTGCAATCAGTCTAGGAATGTAACTGCAACTTTCAAAAGTGGTCTCTTCATATTAACTGCACTCTGAAAGAATTGTACAAATGAAATCCTCAAACATTTGCCATGAAAGAAGCAATAGATTATTTTATTGGATTCAATTTTTTGCAAACATAAATTTTGAGGATGTTGCACGTCATTGCCTTACTATGCTTGAACACCCAAAATAATGCTTTACAGCAAATAACGTATTTAAAATAATCATCTTATTAAAATGTATCTTCATTTGCTTCTCATTATATTCTAATCACAAATCTTTATTGTTTTGTAAAGATGATTAACACCTTATAAATTAGGACTATTTATATATGAATTATGTGGTTTTAACCCTCTCCATGTTATGGTATCAATTAAGAGCTTTTATATGAGTGTAGCTTAGGCCTTAGGAAGAAAAATAAATAAAAATTTATGCACAAAACTTTTTTTTAAAAATCATATGAACATTTTTCAGGATTTGCAGTGCTAGGAACATTGTGTTGAAACAGATTGTCTTAATTTAGTAAGTACTTACTTTGAAATCTATCAAAATGTTGAGGTGTCCTTAGTAGAATCCTGTGATTAGGTTCCTAAGTAAGCAGATGGATAGAAAGCACAACATGGTCTAGTAACGCTTGTGCAGGTGCAATATAACACAAATATAGCAAGTGTGTATTTAAAAGACAAGAAATTTATTTTAAAAGCGACGCGTTTCTCAGCCTCCAGTGGGCTGTTTCATCAGGCTATGGTATACAATGTTAAAAACACTTGCTATGTAACAAACCCCAAAATTAAAACAATGTGCTAATAAGGTTACACAATTACCAGCTTCCACCTGTATGTGTTCACAATTAATTGGTTGTTATGGTGACCATAGTCAGCCTAGAGCATGTGATACACAGGTGTTAAGTTGGCATAGCAGCCGCATATAAACAAAAACTGATTCTGATATATTGTGTGTTCACAAACAACCACATATAAACTAGAAAGCTGCATCCTAATAAGTTCCCCATTCCCATCATACACATCCTTTGAAGATTTAATAACAGCATTAGCATAGGCAACATATATCCATAAATAACCTTAGCATAGGCAACGTGTATCACATATATAGTATATATCCAAACGTACAATATGTTTCCTGGGTGTAAGTTCTTTCATAAAATTAATGTGCATATTATACATATTCAATAAATATCAAAAGAGAAGAAGCGAAAAAACAGAAAACAAAAAAACAGATCCACTTACCCCTTCTGACAGCTAGTATTAGTAAATTCATTGTTTGGTGATCAATAGTTAATAACTATAATACCAGGGCACAGACTATCATTGTGATCGCCACCTTAATTAGCGGCATGATATGTAAGCCTCAATAAGTTTAGCACTGGACATATTGGATCGAGTATGTAGCAACCAATATCTGATCTGCCGCTCAGAGAATTTTTACCTGAAAACCCAAAGCGTGTGTGTGTCAGTAATGTATCATAAGACGCCATAGAAGTGCTGTCTCGAGTGCGTCTGTGTGTGTAGGGGGGCGTGTATCTGCAGACCAATCCATGGTGGAGATTGTCTGGAACGTGAAGGGGCAGGGCCATGGGCGTATAGGCACCAGTGATCCGTGGCCAATGTAGAATTATAAAAGGGCCTAAAGTGAAACCCTACAATACGTGTCTGTGTAGTGGTGTGCATGTGAGATACAAAAAAACCTCAAAGTATAAAGCAGACCCCTAATCGTAATATGTAGTGCTCGTGAGCTGAATAAAATCTGTTTGCCTTATCTAGGTTAGAGTATTACAAGTACACATATAGTGTTACGTCAGTTCAAGAATCCAGTAGCGTATATAGTGCTAGACAGAATATGTCTAGTGATGTTAATGACTAAAAGTGAATAATCGCAACAGTGAATACTAAACCACCTGTGAACAGTGATTCCTTTGGTGCCTAAACTAAAAAAGGGGTTTGTAAGGAGTGTGAGGATATATATATCTACTTGTTAACAAACTTATAAATAAAAACATTCCTCTGTGTATAGGTAGAGATATGAAAAAATAAATAAAACTCGCAGGTCAATAGATATTAAAAAGTGTGTGCTTGAGTGATATTGTTATTATATAGTTTAAGTAATAGCCCTATGGTGGCAAGTGGTGGCATGTAATATTCCTATATAGAAATATAACTCCATAGAGTGGGATGTTATCAGATGTTTTATGCAAGCATGTCAGTGCAAAAGGAATCTAACCTAATAGTATTCCTATTAATGGTAAGTCTAGTCCCTGAGGCTAAGCAAGAGTTGAAATATAAAATATATACTTAACATACTTACTGCTAAAAAAGCCCTAATATAGGCTTTTGTGTTGTATTGGCACTGCTGATTGTTGTCTACTGCTGAGTATTTTGGGATTTTTTTGTGGCTGCTGCGGCTCATCTGGAAGTACACAGTCCACTGGGTAGCTGAGAGGTCCCAGTACGCTGTTAGTGCACCTGGAGGTGCTTTACCTCTTGTAAGTATAATCTTATGGTCTTATATTGCACCTGCACAAGCGTTACTAGGCCATGTTGTGCTTTCTATCCATCTGCTTACTTAGGAACCTAATCACAGGATTCTACTAAGGTCACCTGATCCAAGCCTCTGTTGAGAGATCCCAGTGAGCTGGACCACTGCAAAAGTTCCAGTCTGCTCCACTAGCACCATTTGGTGCTTTATGTTTGTGAGTATATACACACATTTTCTTGTGACCATTTACACCTGTCTGGGATGTACTAGGCCATGGTGGCGCCTCTGTTTCTCTATTTCTGCAGATACTGAACCACAGGATGACCATCCTTTGACAGAGAGCTGCCCCTCTTTCCGGATCTGCTATTATTTATTGTTTTAATTGTTTTTATTTTATTTTTATTTTATGGACTTCTTTTCTGGGAACATTTGAACATTACAATTGCTCCTTTCATATTCAGATTTTGACCTGTATTTGGTTTTCTTTACTCTATGGTTTATATTAGGAAGCGCCCCCTAAGGGTGTGTGGTATCTCTGTGTCCACCACTCTCTACTTTTTGTTCTATCAAAATGTTATCTCAACTCTCAAGTATTATTTAAAATTGACAAGAAGACCCTGACACCTGTCACCAACTTCACACACACTGGCTAGCCTTTTCTGAGTCACTCAGTCACGACGGGAGTGTGGACGGTCACGGCAGTCGGCAGCTCTCTCACACACACCTGACACGACCTGAGCCTCTCACTGTCTCACACAATCCTCTTCACTGGCACGCACGTGACAGTGTGTCTGACTCCACGCCTCGGATCAGCTCTCCTGCCTGGCAACAGTCCCAGAGTCAGACATGCTCCGGAAGGCTGATTGGCTGAGGGGCGGGCAGGGTTCTCAAGGCTTCTAGAAACCAGCCTCTATTGTGAGCAGTATGGGCCGCAAAGAGATGAGTATTAAGCTTATTCGCCACTGGGTGGCAGTCTCTAGCGGCCAATACAAAAAATGCATTCATATTGCGCAACGGAAGGGGAGCTGAACGGCTAACAGACTCTATTTTCTTGCTCAATATGAATGTAAGTACTACTTACTAAGTTGTTGTGGATGTATTAGAATTTGGGCATGGCAGCAGCCTACCGGCGGCAGGTGGCGAGGCACCTTTTTTTTATAAACATGATTAAAGAGTGTAATTACACACACAACGCTGCCTCACCTGCCTCCTATGAATGCATGTCACTGTACTAATATATTACTGCAAAATTCTAATAATAACTAAGCTTTACAGACAAGGTAGCATGCATTATAGTTAACATGCTGACATGTCATGTAATTTTAAATAGGTGTTTACTGTAATTTAACAATCTTCTCTGAATGTATGCATACTCTAATACCTGTCCAATTTAATTTAAAAAAGTAAAATAAATATATATATGGTTATACCTCACTGATGAAGCCCAATGAAGGCTGAAACGATCGTCTGGGGTTGCTGTGTTCCTTGTTCAGAGAGGAATTGTCTGGTATTTTGGTGCTGGACTGACCACAATAGGTGGGATCAGACTGATATACTACAGGAAAATTCTACTGGGCTAAAAAGAAGCTGCACCCAGGTTGTAAATTGCCATAGAACAAGCTAACAATGTTATTGGCCAGGTTAACACAGCTTTAGGGAGTACAAGTATGTGTAGGGTACTTAGATTTAGGAAAGGCACTCTGTTGTGCCAAATGATGCAGGCTGGACCTTTAACAGCAGCCGAGCTCGCTGAACTCTGGCAAAACAGGAAACAACTCCTCAGTGTTAGGTGCAGGTAACCCAGGTAGCGTAGGCTCAGAGATTATCACAGTGCACCAAGTGTTTTAAAATGTCCAAAACATTTATTAAAATGATAAAACATCAAATAAAAACACTCTTATTTACAGCCTGTGTAATATAATCATCTGGCATCAGGGAAAATGCAACGTGTTTCTCGGCAATAAAGCCGTTTTATTGGGCCTTATGAAACGGCTTTAATGCAGAGAAACGCATTGCATTCTCCCTGATGCCAGTTGATTATTTTACACAGGTTGTATTTTACCTCACAAATTCCTCAGCTCACCAGAGTTAGTGCTGTGTAAAATGGTATCTTTCAGTTACTGCCCAGCTGCAGGTAAAAAAAAAGGAAGAAATGAACAGCAGCCAATCAGCATCAGCAGTGCTGAGGTCATGAACTGATTTAATGTGATCTCATGAGATTTTACTTAACTCTTATAAGGAAATAAATTTAGTGTGCACAAGGCACTCTCCCTTGCAGGTCCCAAGACAGGCGTACTGATTTGCTGCTTAAAGGGATACTGAACCCAATTTTTTTTCTTTCATGATTCGGATAGAGCATGCGATTTTAAGCAATTTTCTAATTTACTTCTGTTATCAATTTTTCTTTGTTCTCTTGATATCTTTATTTGAAAAAGAAGGCATCTAAGCTAAGGAGCCAGCAAATTTATGGTTCAGTACCATGGACAGCATTTGTTTATTGGTGCTGTCCAATCAGCAAGGACAACCCAGGTTGTTCACCAAAAATGGGCCGGCATCTAAACTTAAATTCTTACTTTTCAAATAAACATACCAAGAAAATGAAGAAAATTTGATAATAGGAGTAAATTAGAAAGTTGCTTAAAATGGCATGCTCTATCTGAATCACAAAAGAAAAAATTTGGGTACAGTGTCCCTTTAAAGTCCTTTACAATGTGGTGTGAATACTTAGGACATTTTGATGTAAAATATCTTTCTTTTTTACATAGAGATTTTCAGGTGATATTTTCTAGTCAGCTTTTTACAGCTATGCTGCATCACTTTCAAGTGTTTCAAACTTTGGGAATCATGTCCCTTTAAAGGAGAAAAGTATGTGGGCAATGTTACTATTGGTTTTGAGTTTCACCAGAGTGCAGAAGGTAGAGTGGCAGCCCTGGATGGAGGCAGAAGACAGGTCATTAACATTGCCAGTCTTCTACATTTAAGCAGTCCAGAGTAGCAGCAGTACAGCAGAGATCAGACAGGAGACTAGCCAGCAACTTTACCAGGCTCATGTAACTTTAAGCAGTGCAAAGTAGCTGCAGTATAGTAGAGAGCAGAAAAGAGACAAACCAAATGATAAGGCAGAAACAGTTTAAATGATACAGGCTGAACAGGTGCAACATCCAACAGCCAGTAGGGTTGCCACTGAATTTTTTTTAAAAAGACCACCCAGCCCTCCCCCTGCATGTCTTGTGTGCATCGCACAGCTTTGCACTCATACAGGCAGGGACCAGGACCACTGGAATCTCTGCTTTGGGGAAAGAAACAGCACCACATCATTTGGCAGAGCATTACCCAAAAGCAATAATAATAATTATAATAATATTAGAAAATTAAGTGGAAAAACGCCTGAACTTGCATACAATGTTTTCATGAGAATTAATTAAAACAATAAATTTCAACATATTTGTTATTCATTTTGTATTTATTTCCTTTGTAAAGGTATTATATGATTTAAAATAAAGTCTGTAAATCATTTGTAGAGCACATTGTCTCTTTTTCTTGCCTTTTCTTTTTTCTGGAGGAGGGACCTGCTTGTACGGTAGAGCTAAAGGTTAAGCACTACTGTAGTCGCAAGAAAGATTAGGAGACACCCACGAGATTTTACACAGTCTTCAGGAGAAGATAAAAGATGGGTAATGGAAGAACAAAGAGTTCAACTTGGCATTTAGGATTAAAAGATCAACAAAGAAATGTGAAGCATGTGCAGCGAGAATTCAAAAGTTGAAATAACCTTGAACTTTATTATGTACTTACACAGAGAAAATCTATTAGGTTATATGGGGACAAGCAAACTTGCTGTGTATTAACTTCACAATACATTTGCTTTAAGTTAATGTAAATACTTTTACATGTATATAGAAGTCATAGCACCTAAAGCTGGGATATTTTCCTTGTTTAGTTCACAGATCTATTATTTCAGATAGTTTAACGAAACCAATGTGTTACATTAAGGGCTATATTACAAGCGGCACGCTAATTGGAATATCGGGGGCGCATCTATTAAAAATTGAAAGTAAACAAGTTCGCTCAAGTGCAATCGAATTTAACACGCAGAAGGTTGGCGCAACTGAAGACCTTGCATCAAGGGTTAGGGATGAAATAAAAGTTGCACCAAACACAACAATTCCTTAAAATAAACTGCTACACTCATATAAACACTATCTAAACCAAAATTAGTCATATCAATATTAATAATTTTTTTTATAAGGGTTCAGAGGTATTAAGTATATGGCCATGTATTTGACTGCATGG
Organism: Bombina bombina; assembly: GCF_027579735.1. Lineage (NCBI taxonomy): Eukaryota > Metazoa > Chordata > Amphibia > Anura > Bombinatoridae > Bombina > Bombina bombina. The sequence continues at coordinate 309,457,771 of NC_069502.1, read as the reverse complement.
GGCTATAATATATATATATATATATATATATATATATATATATATATATATATATATATACATACACACACACACAGTATCTCACAAAAGTGAGTACACCCCTCACATTTTTGTAAATATTTTATTTTATCTTTTTATGCGAGAACATTGAAGAAATAATACTTTGCTACAATGTAAATTAGTGCATGTACAGCCTGTATAACAGTGTAAATTTGCTGTCCCCTCAATATAACTTAACACACAGCCATTAATGTCTAAACCATTGGCAAAAGTGAGTACACCCCTAAGTAGAAATGTCCAAATTGGGCCCAAAATGTCAATATTTTGTGTGGCCATCATTATTTTCCAGCACTGCCTTAACCCTTTTGGGCATGGAGTTCACCAGAGCTTCACAGGTTCCACTCCTCCATGACGACATCACAGAGCTGGTGAATGTTAGAGACCTTGTGCTGCCGCACCTTCCATTTGAGGATGCCCCACAGATGCTCAATAGGGTTTCGGTCTGGAGACATGCTTGGCCAGTCCATCACCTTTACCCTCAGCTTCTTTAGCAAGGCAGTGGTCGTCTTGGAGGTGTATTTGAGGTCGTTATCATGTTGGAATACTGTCCTGTGGCCCAGTCTCTAAAAAGAAGGGGATCATGCTCTGCTTCAGTATGTCACAGTACATGTTGGCATTCATAGTTCCCTCAATGAACTGTAGCTCCCCAGTGCCAGCAGCACTAATGCAGACCCTCGACCATGACACTCCCACCACCATGCTTGATTATAGGCAAGATACACTTTTCTTTGTACTCCTCATCTGGTTGCCACCACACACGCTTGACACCATCTGAACCAAATAAGTTTATCTTGGTCTCATCGGACCACAGGGCATGGTTCCAGTAATCCATGTCCTCAGTCTGCTTGTCTTCAGCAAACTGTTTGCGGGATTTCTTGTGCATCATCTTTAGAAGAGGCTTCTACAGCCATGGAGACCAATTTGATGCAGTGTGCAGCGTATGGTCTGAGCACTGACTGGCTGACCCCCACCCCTTCAACCTCTGCAGCAATGCTGGCAGCACTCATATGTCTATTTCCCAAAGACAACCTCTGGATATGATGCTGAGCACGTGCACTTAACTTTTTGGTCGACCATGCCGAAGCCTGTTCTGATTGGAACCTGTCCTGTGAAACTGATGTATGGTCTTACCCACCGTGCTACAACTCAGTTTCAGGGGCTTTACAATCTTCTTATAACCTAGGCCATCTTTATGTAGAGCAACAATTCTTTTTTTCAGAACCTCAGAGAGTTCTTTGCTATCAGGTGCCATGTTGATCTTCCAGTAACCAGTATTAGAGTGTGAGAGTGATAACACCAAATTTAACACATCTGCTCCCCATTCACACCTGAGACCTTGTAACACTAATGAGTCACATGACACCGGGGAGGGAAAATGACTAATTGGACCCAATTTGGACATTTCCACTTAGGGGTGCACTCACTTTTGTTGCCAATGGTTTAGACATTAATGGTTGTGTGTCGAGTTATTTTGAAGGGACAGGAAATTTACACTGTTATACAGGCTGTACACTCTCTACTTTACATTTTAGCAATGTGTCATTTCTTCAGTGTTGTCACATAAAAAGATATAATAAAATATTTACAAAAATGTGAGGGGTGTACTCACTTTTGTGAGATACTGTATATATATATATATATATATATATATGCACAAAACACAAAAAGAAAGTACAGCACTCACTTACAAGCTCCCAGCTAAGATTAAAAGCAAAACTGGAAGAGTTAAATACCGCATCTGGCCAAATGAGACAAGCCCAGTCACTACGTTAAGGTCTCTTCCAATATCTGGGTCCCTAATACAGCCATACAAATGCCAGATCTCAATCAAACAAACTGGGAACAAGTCAGGGTTCACAGACTTATGTAATCACCCTAGACATATACAAAACAGGGAAGGTGACTGCACTCTCAGACTGGACTGGGTACACAACCCATGACCTTGCAACATGCTAAGCCCTGGGTGCTAATAGCACTCTCAGGAAGCTGTGGTGTCTCTAGAGTAATGGGCAGTTAACCCCAGACAAGTCTGGGTGCAAGGCCCATAGGGAAAATTACAAAATAAATTAATACAACAAACAGAGAAAGTCCAGCACTCGCTTACAAGCTCTCAGCTAAGATTAAAAGCAAACCTGAAAGAGTTAGTTACCGTACCTGGTCAAATGTGACAAGCCCATGCACCACGTCAAGGTCTCTTCCAAAACCTGGGTCCCAATTCTACAGCCATACAAATGCCATCTCTCAATCAAACAAACTGGAAACAAGTTAGGGTTTACAGACTTATGTAATCACCCTAGATATATATAAAACATGGAAGGAGACTGCACTCTCAGACTGGACTGAATACACGTCTCATGACCCTTCAGTGTTTTGTATATGTCTAGGGTGATTACATAAGTCTGTGAACCTTGACTTGTCCCCAGTTTGTTTGATTGAGAGCTGGCATTTGTCTGGCTGTATTAGGGACCCATGTTTTGGAAGAGACCTTCACATGGTGCCTGGGCTTGTCCCATTTGGCCAGATGCGGTAACTAACTCTTATATTTTTGCTTTTAATCTTAGCTGAGAGCTTGTAAATGAGTGCTGGACTTTCTATGTGTGTTTTATTAATTTATTTTCTAGCTTTCCCTATGGGCCTTATATATATATATACTATCAATTTGCAAGTAGCCCAGCACTCCAACCTAGGCGGTGTGTCAACAACCTGGGTGCAATCCTCAATAAATCATGTATACATATGTTTAAAGAAGAAGGGCACTCTCAGGATTTGTAGATGAACATTAAATGTTTTTATTTTGAACAACAACGTGTCATCAAGGACAGAGTCAATGTTTCGGCCCACATCAGAGCCTTCTTCAGGACGAAGATAATCTTTAGTCGGAGTGTAGCCGTGCTCCCAGACCAAGAAATGTGCTCATCATGGTCTGGGAGCACGGCTACATGCCGGCTAAAGATTATCTTTGTCCTGAAGAAGGCACTGTTGTGGGCCAAAACATTGACTCTGTCCTTGATGACACGTTGTTGTTCTTTAAACATATATATACATGATTCATTGAGGATTGCACCCAGGTTGTTGACACACCCCCTAGGTTGGAGTGCTGGGCTACTTGCAAATTGATAGTATATATATATATTGTGTATATGTATATATATATATATATATATATATATATATACTGTATATACATATATATATATATATATATATATATATAGATATATATGTGTGTGTGTCTGAACAATAATTCTATAATAATATTTAATAATGTGTTTTAATGTGAATTTACTGTAAATATTAAACCTTCCAATGTTCTTCACACTTTCTTTCAAATATATATATATATATATATATATATATATGTATCCATAGCAGATATAAGCACTCACTTGTGAGTGCTCATCTCTGCTCTGGATATTTGGACTTATATAGCACCTTGGCAATGGCTTTTGGTATATGGAGTGCATCTTTTTGGGATTAATATATACTGTATATATATATATATATATATATATATATATATATATCCCTATATATATATATATATTATTTAAAAAATAATAATATTTAAGACTAGAATACAAGTGGACCACTATATTTTCCCATTTGAGGGTGTGTGATAATTAACCTTGGCATTTGTGAGTTTTGGTATATGGAGTGCATCTTTTTGGGATATATATATATATATATATATATATATATATACAGGTGGCCCTCGGTTTATGACGGTTCAATTTGCGCCGTTTCAGAATAACGCCCTTTTTTCCAGTCATGTGATTGCTATTGAAAAGCATTGACTGCTATTGAAAGCATTAGCACATGCAAACATTAAAATAGTCAGTAGGTGGAGCTGTCCACTTGTGTTGCAGCAAACACATGCAAAGAAAAGCAAGCCAGACGTGATCAGTGGATCACCTTTCAAAGGAACAAGATTTAGAAGCCACTTCCCTTAGATCCAGACTCAATGCAGAGAACTGTTTGCAGAAAACGGCAAGTAAAAAAGTTTTTGTTCATTAAACTTAGTTTGATGATGATACAGTCTGTTGTGTGATTAAACACAGGCAGGCTGAAATTAATCAGTGTATAACCAGACCCGAGCAATGAAGCAGTTTTTAAAGGAACAAGATCTAGCAGCCACTTCCCTTAGCTGCAGAAAAATGCAAGTAAAAATGTTTTTCTTCATTAAACTTACTTTGATGATGATACAGTCTGTTGTGTGATTATTTTGTTTTTGTTCATTAAACTTAGAGTGATGATGATACAGTCTATTTTATTAGGTTAATAATGCTGTTTCGCATTTAAAGTCTTCATTTCAAAGCTTTAAAAATAATGTATTAGGTGTTACTTATGTCAATTTTGAGAGGGGCCTGGAACCTAACTCCCTCACTTCCCATTAACTTACTTTATAAACTGGGTTTCAATTTACAATGGTTTCCATTTACAACCATTCCTTCTGGAACCTAACCCCGGCGTAAACTGAGTGCTACCTGTATATATATATATATATATATATAATTAAAAAATGTGAATATTTAGGGCTAGATTACAAGTAGAGCACTATATTTTCCCGTTTGAGGGTGTGCGATAATTAACTAGCCATTACAAGTGGCTGGCTATTGCTACCGCAAGCTCGTGGTAGCAATTAGTGCTTATAAGATTAACCAGATATCCCTGGTTAATTTTATAAATGTGCCCCAAATGCCCCCAAAACACAGTGTAATGTTATTTATTAAAAAATAAACGGCTAGATTACGAGTTATGTGGTAATAGCTGCTCTGTACTAACTTGCAAGTTATTGTGACCGCTCACCTCCCTACAGCGCTGGCATTACATGTTTGCAAAAACCTGGCTTTAGAGGGCGATATTGCAGCGTAAAGCAAAATTGAACTCCATACCACACTCCAATACCAGTGCTGTGGTGAGATGGTTTTACGTGCTCATGCACGATTTCCCCAATGTTGCCGCCACCTACATTACACTTAATAACCCCTAATCTGCCGCCCCCGACACCGCCAACACCTACATTACACTTATTAATCCCTAAACTTCCGCCCCTAACATCGCCGCCACCTACCTACATTTATTAACCCCTAATCTTCCGCCCCAACGTCGCCACCACTATACTAAAGTTATTAACCCCATATCTTCCGCCCCCAACGTCGCCACCACTATACTAAAGTTATTAACCCCATAACCCTAAGTCTAACCCTAACACCCACTAACTTTAATATAATTAAAATTAATTGAAATAAAACCTACTATGAATAACTAAATAATTCCTATTTAAAACTAAATACTTACCTATAAAACATTTTACTTCACAGTTAAGTTTGTATTTATTTTAACTAGGTAGACTAGTTAGTAAATAGTTATTAACTATTTACTAACTACCTAGCTAAAATAAATACAAATTTACCTGTAAAATAAAACCTAACCTGAGTTACACTAACACCTAACCTTACACTACAATTAAATAAGTTACATTTATTAAATACAATTAACTAAATTACAATAAAAAAAACACTAAATTACACAAAATAAAAAAGAAATTATCAAATATTTAAACTAATTATACCTAATCTAATAGCCCTATCAAAATAAAAAAGCCCCCCCAAAATAAAAAAAAAAAACCCTAGCCTAAACTAAACTGCCAATAGCCCTTAAAAGGGCCTTTTGCGGGGCATTGCCCAAAACAGTTTAGCTCTTTTACCTATAAAAAAAAATACTAACAACTCCCTAACAGTAAAACCCACCACCCACACAACCAAACCCCCAAACAAAATCCTAACTAAAAAAACCTAAGCTCCCCATTGCCCTGAAAAGGGCATTTGTATGGGCATTGCCCTTAAAAGGGCATTTAGCTCTTTTCCCACCCAAACCCTAAGCTAAAAATAAAACCCACGCAATAAATCCTTAAAAAACCTAACACTAACCCCCGAAGATCCACTTACAGTTTTTGAAGACTGGACATCCATCCTCATCCAGCCAGGAGAAGTCTTCATCCAAGTGGCAAGAAGTCCTCAACGAAGCCGGGAGAAGTCTTCATCCAAGCGGCAAGAAGTGGTCCTCCAGATGGGCAGAAGTCTTCATCCAGACGGCATCTTATATCTTCATCCATCTGGTGCGGAGCGGCTCCATCTTCAAGACATCCAGCACAGAGCATCCTCTTCTTTCCACGGCTCTTCTCGAATGAAGATTCCTTTAGGTGACGTCATCCAAGATGGCGTCCCTTGAATTCCAATTGGCTAATAGAATTCTATCAGCCAATCGGAATTAAAGGGGAAAAAATCCTATTGGCTGATTGGAACAGCCAAATGAATGCGAGCTCAATCCTATTGGCTGATTGCATCAGTCAATAGGATTTTTTCACCTTTAATTCCGATTGGCTGATAGAATTCAAGATCTGTGGCACAATACGCCATCGAGTTTTGCACCTTAGCACATGATCAGTTGGGATGGCAGTGCTCTTAAAGCAGCCTTCAGGAGAGGCCTGCATGAGCATATCAAGGACGAGCTCACTTTTCGTGATGTTCCATCTTCCTTGGATGACTTCATAACTGTCAGGGTTTCCTGACTTGTTTGCCATGTGCTGCTGGCAGCCATTTTACTCACCTCTCTTACTGACTTTGGTGCATTCTGGGAGATGCTGCTCACTTCCTGTACTTCCTTTTATGGCCAGACTGGTTTACATCATCCATGTGAGACAGGATGCAGTCTCAGAATTGTGATGTCATCATTTATTATTTAAAGGGCCTTTGTTCAGTATGCTTTGCCCTTGCGTTGTCTTAGACCTGTTTGTGAGAGCTCCTGTTTATTACCTGTCTGTCTGACGTCCCTCCTGGTTCCTGATCCCTGACTTGTTCCTGACTCTGTTGTTCTCCTTGTTCCTGATTCCGGCTCGTCTGACTACTCGCTTTGGCTCCTGACTCGGCTTGTCTGACTACCAGCTCTAGTTTTGACTCCTGGCTTGTTATTTGACCTGTGGATTTTTTATTATTTTTTGCTATTAATAAAGGTGTGATTATTTTTGCACTTCTCGTCTCAGTCTGATTCCTGGCACCCTGACATTACGCAAGGGCCATGAATCCTGATGGTGCTAATAATCCACCTTTACCTGCCATAATTTCCAGGATGGATGAACAGGATCACCGCTTGGATCAATTTGCACTAGCCCTGCAATCCCTGCTGACTCGCACTGCACATTTGGACCAAAGTGGCCCGCAAGTTATGGCTGCTCATGTTTCCACTGATGCGCCTAGTCCTACCAGGAGCTTGTCCGGTTCTGCACCTCTACCTCAGCGATATGGAGGCGATCCTAATCAGTGCAGAGGGTTTTTGAACCAGGTGGGCATTTACTTTGAGATGTTACCTCAGGCGTTTCCCTCTGACAGAGCTAAGGTGGGATTTCTCATCTCGTTACTCTCTGACACAGCTCTTGCCTGGGCTAATCCCTTGTGGGAGACTAATAAACCTGTGATTTCAAATTATCCTGAATTTGTGGCCTCCTTTCGAAGGGTATTTGATGTTCCAGCTCGCTCCTCCTCTGCTGCTAAACGAATCATGTCCATTCAGCAAGGTACAAGACCTGTTGCTCAGTATGCCATTGAGTTCCGTACGCTTGCAGCAGAGGTAGGCTGGAACAATGAAGCCCTTGTTGCCTCCTTCTTTCATGGGCTCTCTGATGCGATTAAAGAAGAAGTTGCTGACAGAGATTTACCAGAAGATCTCGAGGATTTGGTGTCTTTTTTGATCCTAATTGACATCAGACTAAGTGAGAGACCTTTTTTCAAGGAGCGCTTGCGGAAGCCTCCAGTACCGTTGTCTCCTACGTGTTCATTCCCACCCATGCCTCCCTCTCCTCCCATTCCTCCTGGTCCCGAGTCACCAGTTACTGCTGAGCCAATGCAGTTGGGATTCACACATATCTCCTCGGCGGAGAGGGCCTTTAGGAGGAGGGAGGGGCTCTGCCTCTATTGTGGGTTACAGGGCCACCTTTTGAAGTCTTGTCCTACACGGCCGGGAAACGCTCACACCTAAGGTCCTGTCGGGGGCAGACCTTAGGTGGTTCATCCTTGTCCCCAGAACCGTTAAAGGAGAAACCTTTGGTCACGGTTGTCCTTTCCTGGGTGGACTCCTCCATAGTCACCCAGGCTCTTGTTGACTCCGGTGCTGCGGGCTATTTCACTGACAGTGCTTTTGTATCGAAGCACTCCATTCCTGTTTTGCCTCGGTCCATTCCGCTTGCTATTGAGGCCATTGATGGCAGGCCCCTTCAGCCTGCACTCGTTACTCACGAAACCGCTCCGTTGTCCATGGCTGTTGGGGCTCTCCATTTTGAAACCCTCCAGTTCCAGGTGATAAACTCTCCACATTTTCTGGTTGTTCTGGGTTATCCCTGACTCCAAAAGCACAATCCCAGTCTCGACTGGCGCAGGTCCGAAATTTTGTCATGGTCTCCGCAATGTATTTCCACTTGTCTTCAGAAACCAGTTAAAGTCTTGTGCACTTCTTCAGTATCTCAATTGCCAGAGGAGTACCGAGAGTTCCTAGACGTTTTTGACAAGGTGCGTGCCGGTACGTTGCCTCCTCACCGGTCTTACGATTGTGCCATAGACCTGCAACCCGGAGCCATTCCTCCTCTGGCCGGGTTTACCCTCTGTCTGTTGCAGAGAATTGTGCTATGGAGGAGTATGTTTCCAATGCTCTGTTGCGGGGGATCATCCGCAAATCCTGCTCTCCTGCAGGGGCTGGTTTCTTCTTTGGGAAGAAAAAGGGTGGCGAGTTAAGACCATGCATCGATTATAGGGGTCTTAATCGTATTACCATTAAGAATGCTTACCCTATTCCGCTCATTACGGAACTCTTTGACCACCTCAAGGGAGCTACGGTCTTTACTAAGCTTGATTTGAGAGGAGCGTACAATCTCATTAGGATCAAGGAGGGCCAAGAATGGAAAACAACATTTAACACCAGGAGCGGGCATTATGAGTATCTTGTAATGCCCTTTGGCCTATGTAATGCTCCTGCTGTTTTCCAGGAATTTATTAATGATGTCCTACGAGATATGTTGCAACAGTGTGTTGTGGTGTACTTAGATGACATCCTCATACACTCACCCACACTTGAGGCTCATCGTTCTGATGTTACACGGGTTCTTCAGAGACTACGTGAGAACGGTCTGTTTTGTAAACTTGAGAAATGTGAGTTCCAGAAGGGTGAAACGCGTTGAATGGGACCTGCCACACTCCAATAAACTCCATCGTAAGACTGTCACCAAGCTTTGTGACCCTGCAGTTTGAAGTCTATTCCTGACCCTGCAGTCTAAAGTTTACCTGCGAAAGATTCCACAGAACACATTGTTACTGCTGAACTCAAAGGAAAGAATTCTTCGATCCTCAAGGATATTGAGGAAACCCAGGTGAAATAATTTATTTGGGTTATAAGGAGAAAAGGATGACCGCATTACAGAAATGGAATATCACCTCTGACCTCTGAAACAAAGAGAAGGTCAGGTGACTCATCAAAACACCAGGATCAAACAGTCTGTGAATCACTTACAGTGAAGAAACTCCAGCGGTTGCAACCGGGACACATTAAGGTACCTGCACATTATCTAATTTTCACTCTAAGGATATACATATGAACTATACTAAGGTATTTAAATATAAAGAAACCTTCTACTTATAATAATTTCGACCGCAACGATTTGATTTGAGAATAGCCACCAGCCAGATTTCAAAACTGGGATAACGGCTACTGCAGTTCATTAACATAACTGAGTATTATAAAGCAAATCATTTATTTCCATTGAAAAGAAAGAAAACTGTGTAGCTTTGTTTGTTACCAAAGAAACTTTTCACCTTCAGCGGTCGAGTCCATTTACAAAGTAACTGTTTGGTTTTAAAATTTGCATAAGTCAAAAAATATATCTGTATACTTACCTAGTTTCTGTCTGTTTAAAAATTACTGAGATCGCAATATACCTATGCATTGGTTTTTTAACGGATGTCTAAATGATTTAATCAAATCAATATTTTGAACCTATAACTCTAGTGTATTATAAAGATATAATTTTAGCTAGAATTTTGTTTGTCAAAAAGGGAGCCGTCCCTTATTTTTAAAGATATAAAATTGTTTTTATGTGAATATAGATTTTTGATAAATTAGATTATGAAATCACTGGTTATATTGAAATCATCATTTCCAAGCTTTTATTAGCACTGCTAAATTCCCCATTTTTTGTCCACATTTTGCTATTTAGTTCTCTTTGAGGGAAGAACTTTGTTTAGCAGGAGGAACCCACCTTTAGGCGCTCCTATCACACCACACTCCAATTCCATCAGACTCAAGTAACCTTCCTAGGTTATGTTATCTCCGTTGCAGGGTTCTCCATGGATCCTGACAAGTTATCTGCAGATCTGCAGTGGCCTCGCCCAGTTGGTCTTCGGTCTATTCAACGTTTTTTGGGGTTCGCTAATTACTATAGAAAGTTTATTAAAAACTTTTCTTCCTTGGTCAAACCTATCACAGACATGACCCGTAAAGAGAATGATCCACTCCATTGGTCACCTACTCCAATTAAGGCCTTTGATAGTCTTAAGACTGCCTTTGCTGCTGCTCCAGTTCTGGCTCATCCTTACCCTGTCCTGCCTTTCGTTCTTGAGGTCGATGCGTCTGAGACTGGAGTAGGTGCTCTCTTGTCTCAACGTCCTACACCTGACGGTTCCTTGCATACGTGTGGTTTCTTCTCTAAGAAATTGTCTCCAGCGGAGTGCAATTATGAAATTGGCAACAGGGAATTACTGGCCATAATTTTGGCACTCAAGAAATGGAGGCATCTTCTCGAGGGTACTAGTGTGCCAGTGCTCATTCTTACTGACCACAAGAATTTAACTTATCTATCTGAAGCAAAATGTTTGTCGCCCCGACAGGCCAGATGGGCGCTATTTTTGTCTTGGTTTAATTATGTGGTCTCCTACCTGCCTGGTAGTAAGAATGTTAGGGCTGATGCCCTCTCTCGACAATTTTCACCTCTGTCCAAGGAGGAGTCTGTACCTACTCCAGTTATACCTCCTGACCATATTTTGGCTACCATACGTACTAATTTGACTTCTCCCTTGGGGGAGGAGATCCTGGCTGCACAAACCAATGCACCTCCTGAGCAACCTGAGAATCTTCGAACTAAACTTTTGCACACTTACCACTATCCTAAAGCCGCAGGTCACCCAGGCAAGAACCAAATGATTTGGTCTGTCACTCGACAATTCTGGTGGCCAGATCTTCGTTCTGATGTTGCTGCGTATGTTGCCTCCTGCTCAGTTTGTGCACAGAATAAGACTCCTCAACGTCTTCCTGTGGGTCTTCTTCAACCTATTGCTAATGTTGAGCGTCCTTGGACACATCTTTCCATGGACTTCATTGTCGAGCTCCCTGTTTCCAATGGCAATACTGTTATCCTTATGGTGGTTGACCGTTTTTCTAAAATGTCACATTGCATTCCCTTGAAGAAGTTGCCTACTGCTCAGGAGCTTGCTTCAATTTTTGCCCGTGAGTTTTTCTGTTTACATGGGTTACCCAAGGAGATAGTGTCGGACCGGGGTAGCCAGTTTGTCTCCAGATTTTGGCGTTCCTTTTGTGCTCAAATGGGGATCCAGCTCTCCTTCTCCTCCGCATATCACCCTCAATCCAATGGGGCTGCGGAACGGTCTAATCAAGATCTGGAACAGTTCCTCCGTTGCTATGTCTCAGATCGCCACAATAATTGGTCTGAACTCTTACCTTGGGCAGAATTTGCTTGTAATAGTGCTATTAATGCTTCCTCCAAGTTATCCCCGTTCATGGCGAATTATGGGTTTCAACCATCCTTGTTGCCCAATTCATTCATGTCTCAGGGTATTCCGGCTTTGGAGGAGCATCTCCGGCAACTCTGTTCCACGTGGGTGCAGATTCAGGATTGCCTTCATCGTTCTATGCAGCGCCAAAAGTTCCAGGCTGATCGTAGGCGTCTGCCTGCACCTTCCTACCAGGTTGGTGAGAGAGTTTGGCTGTCCTCCCGCAACTTGAACCTTTGTGTGCCTTCCAATAAACTGGCTCCCCATTATGTTGGTCCTTTTTGAATACTCCGACGGGTCAATCCTGTGGCCTACACTCTTGACCTTCCTCCTGAAATGCGCATCTCCAATGTTTTTCATGTCTCCCTCTTGAAACCATTGGTATGTTGCCTCGTCCCCGTCCTATCATTGTTGACAACCATGAGGAGTATGAGGTCAGCAGCATTATTGACTCTCGTATGTCCAGGGGACGCGTACAGTATTTGGTTAATTGGAGGGGCTATGATCCAGAGGAGCGTTCATGGGTTCCCTCCTCTGATGTTCATGCTCCCGCCCTCCTCCGTGCCTTCCATGCCCGTTTCCCCAATAAGCCTTTTGCCCTCCCGCGGGGGAGGGGTCGTTGAGGGGAGGGTACTGTCAGGGTACTTTCCTGACTTGTTTGCCATGTGCTGCTGGCAGCCATTTTACTCACCTCTCTTGCTGACTTTGGTGCATTCTGGGAGATGCTGCTCACTTCCTGTACTTCCTTTTATGGCCAGACTGGTTTACATCATCCATGTGAGACAGGATGCAGTCTCAGAATTGTGATGTCATCACTTATTATTTAAATGGCCTTTGTTCAGTATGCTTTGCCCTTGCGTTGTCTTAGACCTGTTTGTGAGAGCTCCTGTTTATTACCTGGCTGTCTGACGTCCCTCCTGGTTCCTGATCCCTGGCTTGTTCCTGACTCTGCTGTTCACCTTGTTCCAGATTCCGGCTCGTCTGACTACTCGCTTTGGCTCCTGACTCAGCTTGTCTGACTACCAGCTCTAGTTTTGACTCCTGGCTTGTTATTTGACTTGTGGACTTTTTATTAGTTTTTGCTATTAATAAAGGTGTGATTCCTGGCACCCTGACATTAACACTTTGTATCAGTCTGGATTCTCACTTTTAGGAAAGACAAGCTGAGAAAGAGAAAGAACACACAGAATCCTTCCCTTTCGTCCTCCTACTTGTCCAGTCTCTAGACTATCCTCTACCCCTTCAGCACCTCCAGTTACCTCTGAAGAGGAACCCATGGATCTCTCTTCCGTCAAGCCCTCTGAATCTGAAAGACAAAGAAGAGGGTGATTGAGACTGTGTTTCTATTGTGGTTCTATTTCACATCAACTCAAGAATTGTGATACACTGCCGTGAAAAGCCAACACTTAGAGAATAACAGTGGGGTACCTCTAAGCATGGTCACTACTAGATCCCCTCACTCTTCTCTGATCCTGTTACCTGTTACCCTTACCTTTCTTCAGAATTCTGTCCACGCTCAAGCCTTTATTGATTCAGGGGCAGCTGGAAATTTTCCTGGATCACTGTTTCATGATTTATGCTGGGTTGCCTCTTTTTAAGAAAAAACAATGTCTTAAAATAACTACTCTGGATGGCACTCCCCTTGGATCAGGTTTAATCCATTTTGAATCAGCACCCCTAACCATGATGGTGGAAGTCCTACATAACGAACAATTGCAGTTCAATGTCATTCATTCTCCTGCACAACCAGTTACTCTTGGTATTACTTGGCTACGTATTCACATTCCTCAGTTCGACTAGACTGAGGGACAGTTGGCCTCCTGGGCTAAATCCTGTTTTCACTCCTTCCTGGCTAAGGTTACTCCGCTGCATCACGTCCCTATAGCCAGCCTTCAGACCCCTTCTAATCTTCCCTCAGTATATGCAGAATTTACAGATGTTTTTAAAAAGAAAGCAGCTGATGTGTTGCTACCTCACCGTCCTTAGGACTGCAAAATTGACCTGTTTCCTAAAGGGAGGACATATCCGCTCTCCAAAGCTGAAACCAAGGCCATGGAGGAATACATCCAAGAAAACCTAGCTAAAGGTTCCTTCCTCCACTCCTGCCAGGGCTGTTTTCTTTTTTTGAAAACAAGGAACATCCAGCACTCCTGATAATGGGTGCAAGCTAAAGGGCACTGTACTCACCCCAGCAATATCAGTAAAGTCCAAAACAGCAGCACTCCAAAGTATCAAAAAGACTTTATTTCAACAGAGCAACAGACAAAAAATGCACAACGTTTCGGTCAGCAGACCTTAAACATCTGGTGAAACCACATGATTAAGGTCTGCTGACCGAAACATTGTGAATTATTTTGTCTGTTGCTCTGTTGAAATAAAGTATTTTTGATACTTTGGAGTGCTGCTGTTTTGGACTTTTCTGGTTTATTTTTTGTCAGTAAAAAGGACGGTGGTCTCAGTCCTTGTATCGATTACAGAGCCCTAAACAACATTACTATCAAGAATCATTATCCTATTCCTTTGATCACCGAACAATATGATTTGCTCCAAAATGCTCACTATTTTACAACGTTTAACCTACATGGGGCCTACAATCTCATTCATATCTTCCTGGGATATGAATGGAAGACTGCCTTCAGCACGAGATCAGGGCATTACGAAAACCTTGTAATGCCTGTTGGGCTGTGTAATGCCCCTGCTGTCTTCCAAGCATTTGTCAATGATATCTTCTGTTACCTCCTTAATCGCACTGTCATAGTCTATTTGGATGACATCCTCATATTCTCCTCCACCCTTGTGGAGCATCATGAGCATGTAAAACAAATATTTATTTGCATCAGAAACAATTCTCTTGTAGCCAAACTGGAGAAATGTGAGTTTGATCAAGTTCAGATCCAGTTCCTTGGCTATGACATCTCGAAGGAAGGTTTTGCCATGGATCCTACAAAGCTAACTACAGTTCTGATATGGCCTCAACCCACCTCATTAAAGGAACTACAGAGATTCTTGGGGTTCTCCAACTATTATCGCAAGTTCATAAAGATCTTTTACCAAATTGTTGCTCCACTCACTGAGCTGACTAAATGAAACAGAGACTGCAAGAATTGGCCTCCTGTAGCTGTGGATGCTTTCTCTCATTTAAAAAAGTATTTTGTTCTGCTCCTGTGGTCCACCATCCTGATCCTGACCTGCAGTTCACTTTAGAAGTTAATGCCTCTGAGATAGGAGCTGGTGCAGTCTTAACCCAATGGGACCCTTTAACCTCCAAGTTGTACCCAGTAGCCTTTTTCTCCAAATGACTTCACTCCTGCAGAAAGGAATTACAATGTGGGCAATTGTGAACTCATAGCCATTAAGATGGCCCAGACAGAATAGCATAATTGGCTAGAGGTTACCCCCAACCCCATTCAGATTCTCACTGACCACAAGAATCTGACGTACCTAGAGACTGCTCATTGACTCAATCCTTAACAGGCTAGGTGGGCCCTATTCTTTTCTCATTTCAGTTTTATAGTCTTTTACCTTCCTGGGACCAAGAATAAAAAGACTGATGCCCTTTTCCATCAGTTTCCTCAGTCTAGTGACAGTTTCCTCAGTCTAGTGATGCTTTTGAAGCTCTTATCGAACACATCATACCCCCCTCCTGTGTGATTGTTCAGCTCAACACCTCTCTTCTTCAAAGACTACAACAAGCCCAGTCAAGAAAATCTTCGGAAGCCCCTGCGGCTCCTGAGATCCTTTATGTTCCTACAAACCTTCTATCTCCTGTATTATCCTGGGCTCATGAGCGCAAGCTGTCAGGTCATCCTGGTTTGACAAGAACCTTTAAACTACTTTCCCAACATGTGTGGTGGCCTACCATGAAGTCGGACTCTCAGGATTATGTCAAAGCAAGTCAGATTTTGCTGTTAATTAGACTCCCCATTCCCTACAACACATGGCCTACTTCAACCATTGTCCAGACCTAAACAACCATGGACACACATAGCTATGGATTTTGTTGTAGACCTTCCTCCTTCTGACCATCATACAGTCATATGGGTGGTGGTGAATCGGTTCGCTAAACTTTCTCATTTTGTGCCTTTGACAAAGTTGGCTACAGCCCAAGAGTTGTCCACTCTTTTTCTGTTGCCCGTGGTGCGACCTCAGTTTATTTTCTACCTTTTGGAGAAGCTTTTGTAAATTGCTTGAAACCACTGTTTCTTTGTCCTCAGGTTATCACCACCAGACTATCAGGCAAACTGAGAGAAACAATCACAGCATATTAATTGGTCTAGGTTGTTACCTCTAGCTGAACTTGCAAAGAACAGTCATTGGCATTCTTCTCTACAATGCTCTCCTTTCCAGGCCGCAGCTGTTTATCAACCTCATGTTTTTCCTCTTTCTGCTCAATCCACAGGAGTCTCTACTGCAGAACATCGCTTCACTGACCTCACTACCCATTGGCAACGAATATGCTCCCAGTTACACTCAACCACCTCCAGATATAAGAGGTTTGCCGATCATCATTGAGCCAGTATTTGTGCCTTTGTTGCAGGTGATCTTGTCTGGGTCTCTACCCAACACATTTGCTTACGTCAACCTTGTCACAAATTGGGATCTCGGTATATTGGTCCTTATAAAGTCCTCAAAAGACTTTCTCCTGTTGCTTACAGAGTGGCCTTGCCTAAGACCTTGCACATTCAGCCAGTCTTTCACATCTCCTTGCTCAAACCCTACATTACAAATAGGTATACTCGACTCAGACGTCCTTCTCCTCCACTCTTGATTCATGGCGAACCTGAGTATGAGGTTGCCAAAATCCTGGATTCCAGAATCAGGCACAGGCAACTCCAATACCTCGTACACTGGAAGGGATACTCTGTGGCGGAGCATTTCTGTGTTCCTGCCCGTAATGTGCATGCTCCATCCTTGGTCTCCATGTTCCATGCTGCTCACCCTTTGAAGCCGACTCTGGTTCCTGGAGGGAACCCTTGAGTGGAGGGCTATGTCACGCCGCTCCCTTGCGCCGCTCTGGCTGGCTTGCTGTGAACGTGCAGCAATGACATGATCACCGAACGTCTATTCCCATCTCAAGCCAGATCCTTTGAACTCCTACTTGGTGCAAATCAGTGCCTATGTAAATACCTGCATAACTTTCATTCACTGCCTAAGTATAGGTGTTACTGTGTGTGCTCCTAGGTGCTTTATTTCTTAAATTGCTGGATTGCCTTATTATTGCTGAACTCTGCCTGTCTGACTACTCTGCCTGTTTAACCCTTGAATTGCTGGATTGCCGTATTATTGCTGAACTCTGCCTGTCTGACTACTCTGCCTGTTTAACCATTGAATTGCCGGATTGCCTTATCATTGCTGAACTCTGCTTGTCTGACTATTCTGATTTGTTTACCCCTGAACTGCTAAACTGCTGTTTTTCCTTTTGTTGCTGACGTCTGCATGTTCCTGAACTTTCTATTGCTTTACCCCTAAACTGCTATACTGCCGGATTGTCTTTCTATTGCCGAACTCCGCCTGTCTCTGCCCTAATATTGTTCCTGTGAAGGACTACCTTGTCTACCATGAGTACTGCTTACCTCATTTATTACACTCTCTTTGTTCTTAGATATTTCCTTATCCTTCCACTTGACGCCGGATTAGGAAAACTACTGGCCAAGGGAAATATCCCATGAGCATTACATAAATAATGATATACATATATATTTAAATTTTTTGTCATCGATGTGCTACTTAACCCCTTCGCTGAGCTTACATCAGAGACTGCATCAGAACGAGGCTCCTATTAGAGCCTATGGAAGCATGTACTCAAGAGCCCAAATGCTTCCTAGCAATACAAACGTGAGCTTGCATTCGCATTGCGCTTAACTTGTAATACCAGTGCACATTACCATGCGCTGTTATTACTAAATAGAGAACTAATATAGCTTGCACGCAATCGATATTTAGTGCTCCACTTGTAATCTAGCCCTTAATATTTTAATATTTACATAAAGCACCTTAAAGGGACACTGAACCCAATTTTTTTCTTTTGTGATTCAGATAGAGCATGCAATTTTAAGCAACTTTCTAATTTACTCCTATTATCAAATTTTCTTTGTTTCCTTGCTATCTTTATTAGAAAAAGAAGGCATCTAAGCTTTTTTTGGAGTTCAGGACTCTGGACAGCACTTTTTTTATTGGTGGATGAATTTATCCACCAATCAGCAAGGACAACCCAGGTTGTTCACAGAAAATGGGCCGGCATCTAAACTTACATTCTTGCTTTTAAAATAAAGATACCAAGAGAATGAAGAAAATTTGGTAAAAGGAGTAAATTATAAAGTTGCTTAAAATGTCATGCTCTATCTGAATCATGAAAGAAAAAATTTGGGTACAGTGTCCCTTTAAGATAACTAATTCTTCATGTGCCCTAAACCCAACAAAGTATTAGACCTAAAGCGCGCAACCAGGAGCACGTTATGCATATTTTACATTCCAATGTGCTTCACATAGAAAAATATTTAATTTGTATTATCAGCAGGCCCAGCACTTGCGTAAGGCAGGTTAAGCAGCCGCCTTAGGAGGGCAATACATTGATATTTAACTAATTTTTTTTTTAAAAAATTTCAGTAAAAGTATTGCCACTCTAATTTTGCAGACTGTCTGCAGAGTGCTAAATGCTGGAGCTAAAGTGTCAGACGGCAGACCCACCCACTAGGACACTGGGTGGCGGACTCCATGCAGCAGAGACGCTTCCGGTTCTTGTACAGTGAGTGCAGTTTCTGTACGCAAAGCAGGAGCCCCCTAGGCTAAGGCGCTCACTGCTCAGCCATGTGGGGGAATGTCTATTAGCAGTGCTCCTGTCCTTCTGTGTTTGTAAACTGCCGTGGATGATCTAGCCCCAGTATACCCGGGGCCTGGAACTCTCTTGCAGTTGCAAGCAAAAGGCAAAATCTCAGATACTGCAAGAACATTTATCCTCAGTAATGTGGGTGGATGTATGGGCATCTAGAGTAATGTGGGAATAACAAGGATGCAGATATTCTGTTGCGAATGTGGCCTTTATTTCTTGTGTATTTTAACACATTTTTTCCAAAGATGGCTACAAGATGCAACTTGTTTTTTGGGGGGAGCTAATATGTTTAATATTTCTTATTTGTAATTTTAAGTAGTGCTGCTGCTAATTATGCATATTAACTAAACCAAACATAATCTAAATGGATCTATTTATACTAAAAAAATGAACACTTTACCAACCCCCTGTCCCTAAATTAGTCAGACTGGCAGTGGCAACCCTAAATAACAGCCTGCATTGCAGATTCCAGTGCTGTAAATTTCTTCTCACTTTTGTGAGATACTGTATATATATATATATATATATATATATATATATATATATATATATATATATATATATATACAGTATATATATATATATATATATATATTACATTGTTCATATAAAATATTTCTATATATCTATATGAATAGGTATATAGGTATAGGTGTCAATACAGATATAAAAAAATATCTGTTTAAAATTAAAATATATTTTTTCTTTACGCGAGGAGCATTGGAATGTGAAATATTAATAACTCCTATCGGGTAAGCATGATAGCTGTTAGGTTTTTTCTTCTGCACTCTTCATTGATGTCTAAGGGAAAAAAGTCCTGTAGTTGGTGCGCTTCGGGTTTTGCTCGTGAGCAAAAGTTTTACTTTCAGCTTGTAAAACGCGCACTAACCCATGCGGAAAAAAATTACTTCTGGCGGTGTTAACACTCGAGCAAAAGTGCTAAATAGCGTGACACTTACAATATGGCCCTAAGTGTATTAATGCAATATGTTCTTGGTCAAGCCCAACATTAGAGACCATCCCTACATTTAAACAAATTTGGACGCTCTTTGTATACAATTTAAATACGCAAAGGGATATGCTTGCTGAAAATTAAATGCACAAAGTATTTCTAAAAGAAATTTCTATTTGTTCTTTATAGAATTGCAAAGCTTATAGTGAGGTTAAACTGGATATATAAACTGGCCCTTCTCTCAAAGTAAACAATAGTTTTAATATATTTAACTGGTCACTGAGGGTTTTTTTCGCCCATAATAGGGCGGGTCAATACGTCGCTTTTATAACCTCCCTCCTATAATAACGTGGTCTTGATGCTGGTGGCAAGAGCCATGCTATTAAAAAGTAATCCCCATTGAAAGATTGGTGATGTACAAGGTACATACAAAGGGCAAAAGAGAATCCTCATGTGTTGTGAATAAACCATTCAGCCTCCTATGAATTTCAGAAGATATCAATGTCAACAATGTTGTAACAGGCATTAAAAAATTGGAAAATGTAAAAAGATTTGGAGAAATTTTAGACTTAAAACTTATACTTGTAGATACTAGAGTGTCAATTGTGTTTATTGCTTTTCCTTCTGCCAAAGCATTACCCTAACTATACCATGCCTACTCAAACCTCAAAAAATCTGAACCATTATGTTATCAAATCTTTAACTCCTGAAACAAATTGAAACCATAATCTAAATGCTCTCATTGTATTAACACCCTCCTACTCTAACCACAGTTAGTTCATGCACCCCTAAAATCCAAAACTAAATATTTCCTAACCATAATGACAACACCACAATACAAAAATATGTCTAAGTAACCTCTTTTCACCCTAAGTGCAACCTTCTATTAACCCCTTACCACTTAAACTAATCAGAATTACGTGGCCAGGGGAAGCTCACCACCCTAACAAAAACCCAATACTGAAAAGATATCTCCTTGTTGAACTCCAAGGTAACAACACCTTTTTAACACCCTGATTATCCTTTGATTAAGATTCACGCAGACTCCTCCAAGCATAGAACCTCCATTAATACCTATCTGATCACCATCACAAACCTTCCACTAAGTCAGAACCTTATAACCACCAACCAAAAGTGAGGTTTAGCTCTCTATGGCCTAGATTTGGAGTTTGGCGTTAGCCATGAAAACCAGCGTTAGAGGTATTTAGAGTTCAGTTACCGACACTCAAAAATCACTCAACGCTCAAATTTCTACCGACACCTCAGACCCAGTAGTAAACATATACCGACAAAATAAACATTCACGAATCACAAAACAAACATTACACAAAGTACACTTACACTCATACAAACACTACACTATGTTTATTTTTAAGATTTAATAATTTTTCATCAAAATACAAATGATCAAAGTTGCAAGATCTCGGGTGTTAGAAAAAAAAATTCACAAATCCATTTTCCCATTGACTTACATTGACACACGGGAAAAGACCCTCTTATACCTACATCTAACTAATAACATTATCACAAATATACACTCATCGATGCATACAAACAATATACACCACATGACATACAAAAAATATTTATTTATTACAAAAAGAACACGATTTAGTTACTTTTTCACACAAGCTCATGACGTCACTCACTTTACGAGGAAAACCAGTCTTAGAAAAAAAAAATTACCAAATTTTAGAGCCTCCATTTACTTTTATTGGGAAGATGTGCTAGTGCACGCAAAACCCACATTTCCCTAACGCACGCAAATAGCGTAGACCGAAAAACTCCAAATACCAGCGCTAGAAAATACATACTTTTATGCGTTAGACCCAGCTATGATAAATAGATCAAGAAATGACTATTTCCCTATGGTGGATTTATGGATTTTAATTATTGAATATTCACAACACCATTAAATT
This sequence comes from Bombina bombina, assembly GCF_027579735.1. NCBI lineage: Eukaryota > Metazoa > Chordata > Amphibia > Anura > Bombinatoridae > Bombina > Bombina bombina. The sequence goes on along the minus strand of NC_069502.1, from coordinate 309,436,183 downwards.
GTTTCAGACTTTTCTATTATATCAACTACAAATCAACATCACTAGTAACAAACTTTTTGTTATCAAAATATTACCTTTAAACGGACACCAAAATAATGTAAACTTTTCAGGATTCACAAACACTACACAATGGGAAACAATTCTCCTTTACCTTTATTATTGCATTTCAGTTATTCAACTCATATGCTTGCAGCAACAGCATATCTACATAGGCTTAACACATGATCAGTCATGGATGCACATACATTACTTTTAACATTCACTCATACATGTGCATTCAAATGATGGGGGAAAAACACATTACATTCTCTCTAGGAATCACAAAACAGAACATATGGATTTTACTGTACTTTTAACATCATGATTCCATCACCAGAAACCATTAGGAATTACATACAACAAGAACATCATTACACCAGATTACAGATGTCACTTTATGGGAAGGAACAACAATGCCAGACCGCTATATAGAAGTCAGCATATGTGGGACACAATCACAATATATACGTACATATACATAACACGCATCACCCATCACGCAACCACAAAGCACACATTTAGATTTTATTCAGCACACAATAACAATGTAGCACAATACAACAACACAATGAGGATTTCAGAACTACATAGGCAGGTTAATAATATCATGACGTCATTAGAAGATTCAACCATACACATCAGAGATTCACGACTGTACCGCCCCTTTCGGAACTTTAACACTCAATACTACAATACAACATATACGTAAAGAACAGTTTGGAACACCATTATTAGGGAGATTTGAATGGGACAATTAATAAATATTGTCAGATCGCAAATCACTTATATATATATAATACTACAGATGACAGCCGGAAGTTATTCAGCATTAGTGCGATTTGAAAGGACGCATACAATATTGACAGCTCGGCAATCACTTATATATACAATACTACAGATGGCAGACGGGAAGTTCTGAATTCTTATTGCGATTTGAAAGGGACGCATACAATATTGACAGCTCGGCAATCACGTATATATACAATACTACAGATGGCAGACGGGAAGTTCTGAATTATTATTGCTATTTTAAAGGGACGCATACAATATTGACATCTCGGCAATCACTTATATATACAATACTACAGATGACAGCCGGAAGTTATTCAGTATTAGTGCGATTTGAAAGGGACGCATACAATATTGACAGCTCGGCAATCACTTATATATACAATACTACAGATGGCAGACGGGAAGTTCTGAATTCTTATTGCGATTTGAAAGGGACGCATACAATATTGACAGCTCGGCAATCACTTATATATACAATACTACAGATGGCAGACGGGAAGTTCTGAATTATTATTGCTATTTTAAAGGGACGCATACAATATTGACATCTCGGCAATCACTTATATATACAATACTACAGATGACAGCCGGAAGTTATTCAGTATTAGTGCGATTTGAAAGGGACGCATACAATATTGACATCTCGGCAATCACTTATATATACAATACTACAGATGGCAGACGGGAAGTTCTGAATTATTATTGCTATTTTAAAGGGACGCATACAATATTGACATCTCGGCAATCACTTATATATACAATACTACAGATGGCAGACGGGAAGTTCCGAATTCTTATTGCAATTTTAAAGGGACGCATACAATATTGACTGCTCGGCAATCACTCATATATATACAATACTACAGATGGCAGATGTTAATTTATCGTTTACAAACAATATTGCAGCAACATTGATCGATCACATTCGATGCACATTATACACAACTATGCACTTTCATTCATGTTAGCCTGGACGTGTGCTTATTACTATAAGATCGCGTTTAAGAAATATTGATTACGCATATGATCAAACATTACAAACATGCACTGTATGTGTGATATTTGACACTTTCACATTGAGATTCATTGTTGGAAAACAACATTTCAGCAAACAACCAAAAAACGCCCACTGTGAAAGCATTCGCGCCGCTCACATACAAACAAGTGAATACAATTAGCAATCATTACAAACTCACTACCATTGGACTAATTGTACTATAAATCCCCCAAACAACATGGCCAAAGCATCACTTGTGATCCACATCAGATCAAGTGCATACCTTGTTACGCTGTTTTGAAAGATGGATGACGATGACATGGTAGACGCTGCTGGTGCTGCTATTGGCGAACTAGCTATTGGTCGAATCAGGCAGCCTCGGCGGCTCAGACTGAGACGAAGGGGTCGTCTGGTTCGAGGTCCTCCTGTCTACAGGGTGAGACCCACCTTGGAAAACATGAGCGACTTTGAGGTTTATGATAAGTATCGGCTCAATCGCGAACAGCTCATTGGCCTTTACGATCTTCTTAAACCTCATTTGGAGCCACGTATAAGAATAAGGACTGCTGTTCCCGCCATGAGAAAGATGCTAAGCTGTCTATACGTCCTGGCCTCCGGGAGTTTTCAATCCGGAGAACTGTACATGCATGGCCTGGCTCAAGGTACATTCTCTGTGGTGTTTGATAACTTTCTGGACGCCATGGTACGTATCAGTAAGCAATACATAGGATTCCCACAGAATGATGGTGATTGGAGGCGCCTGAAGCGGGAATTCTTTGATATTGCTCAATTGCCCAATGTCTTGGGAGCCATAGATTGTACCCACATTGCGCTGCGTGCTCCAATTGATGACTTGCCCTTCAGAAATCACAAACATTTTCATAGCCTCAACGTGCAGTATGTTTGTGACGCACAGATGAGGATTATGCATGTGTGTGCAAATTTTGGAGGGGCTAGTAATGATGCCCACATCCTCTCTCTGTCGTCCCTGTGGAGACCGTTTGAGGAAAGACAAATGCCCCCTGGTTATCTTGTTGGTGAGTATTTGTGCACAACATGGTTAATTAGTTTGACAATTGCCACTGTAGTTTTAAAATGTTAGCGTAATGTTCAGCTATAGGATGCAATTTAACCATTTATTTTTTTCACCCGCTAATGTCTAGTTTTAGTTCAATGCAGATATGTAGCATGTCTTACCTTAAATGCTCAGATAGAGAATGCAATGTAACCATGTAGTTTGCATTTTACACAAGGTTTGGTTTAGGAGAAATACGCATATGTAGCATGTCTTAGCTGAAATGGCAAGATATTAGCTAATGCAATTTAACCATGTCATTGTCTCTTTACGCTAATATCTTTTAGTTCAATGCAGATATGTAGCATGTCTTACCTTAAATGCTCAGATAGAGAATGCAATGTAACCATTTAGTTTGCATTTTACACAAGGTTTGGTTTAGGAGAAATACGCATATGTAGCATGTCTTAGTTGAAATGGCAAGATATTAGCTAATGCAATTTAACCATGTCATTGTCTCTTTCCGCTAATGTCTACTTTTAGTTCAATGCAGATATGTAGCATGTCTTACCTTAAATGCTCAGATAGAGAATGCAATGTAACCATGTAGTTTGCATTTTACACAAGGTTTGGTTTAGGAGAAATATATAAAGTATAGAAGTATTTTCTATAAGAAAAAACTAAGGGGACGCGCTGTAGTGTTGATAGAAATTGTGTTGATGTGAATGAAATTCCTCTGGTATCGTGTGAGTTGAACCGTGACATATAAGTATGTGAGAGTAGAGGTGTATATGTGTATATGATTGGGTGAAATCTTGTTAATCAAAGGCGAATGTGTGACTTGTTACAAACCGTAAGACTTGAAACAATTGTGATACATAAGCAAAAAAATCATGAAACAATTGTGATACATAAGCAAAAAATCATGAAACAATTGTGATACCTAAACAAAAAATCAGTTTGAATATTGCAAAAACCTAAAGACTTGCAACAAAATATGTGAACAGTTGAATTTGATTAAACTCAAAAAACTGAAAAGTCCAATATGTGATAAGTGTTCAGAGATAAAAAGTCCAAATAAAGTAAAGGATATATAAAGAACAAAAGTTCAAAGGATCAAAACAAATGGCTTGCTCCGCTTGAATCCAAGGTGTGATGAATCAGGAAATCTAGGAGGATAGAAAAACAAGGGGCACCAACATAGTGTGAATCAGTTTGGAAAACTGGAAAACAGTAGTTATAATAAAATCTACTCACAAGTGGAGTGGCACCTAGAACCAACTGGGTGCATACAGGCAGGCTGACATTCAGGACCAGCAGTCAGTACGCTGGGGGTCTCACCCGGGAGACCTGTGGGTGGGTCAGATGAGGTAGATGGAGTCGGCTGTGTGTCGTCTGGTGAGCCGGAGTATGTATCTGAGAAAATGTCGTAATAATGAATGTATGAACAACAGATTTCCAACGATATTTTTCATACATTCATTATTACGACATTTTCTCAGATACATACATCATATTTAGATCTCATATACATATCCAGTTTACATCAATAGATTCTCTACAACATTTTCTAATACATCACCATCAGAGATACACACAAACACTAAGAATCAATGAGTTGAATCACTCCTATTAGTGTACAGCATTTTTAATGTTATATTGATTAGTTTAGAGTCAACCACACTAAGATTCCTATATACTTTGCTATTTCCAGATAGCTCATCGGACTAAACATAGGGTCCTTACATATATAGACACGGGTTCGTATCCCACCCAAAATATTTGAAACAATTTATTATCAATATGAGTTTAGAAAAAGAATATCATGAGTAGTATCACTAGAACCTTCACAGCTAGCATTTAGTAAAAATATATGCTTTAAACGAAGGTTCTTTTTATATATATACACTTTTTAGCAGTATATCATTAGATTTTTTAATATATACAATTTTCTAATATTTCTCAATAGGTTTTTTCCATGAACCATTTTTTACCATTTTTACATCACTTTTTTACCAGTATTACAACAGCTAGCATATAGCGTATTTATATCTCTCCAAACAAGGATTGCTATATTCTTTCATTTAATCTTCATCCAACACCTTCAACATTTACATAGACATTTAATTTATATTTGGGACCGCTAGTTTGAGATAGCGTTCCTTAAATCATTATCTAGATACATAAAAGACCATTTTTCTTGTTCTATCTAGAATCTATCGACCATAACCATCTTATTTTTGTTTCTAGAATATAAGATATGAGGGCTCTTTACAAGAACAATGTTTTCTGCAATATTTCTAATACATCCATATTATCTACTATTGTTTGGTATATTGCGAGTGATATCAATCACATTTGTTGTCATATCTGAATAGCTCTTTTAGATCAGTAAAAGCCTAGCATGCACAAGGTCAAGGGTTCGAGCCCAACCCAGAGGAAAACATATATATATTTTTTCTAGTTTATATATATTCTTTATTGATTATATACAGATTTGTTTTGCACACTAAACAATAGTCACCATTGGGATCTTATTTTCATATAACCCAATAGTCTTTTGAGGTGACAACATGTTTATCTATAGGATAGGATACATACACAGGTTTAGGTTGTTTTTTTTTTTTTTTTCAGAAACACTATCACAGGTGTTACTCATCAAGGCAAATACATGCTGTTTTTATGTTTGTTCTTTTTGTTTTTTGTTTTTTCATGATATGAATATATTATCTGATTGCTGCTCAAACACAATTTTGATACATTTTCCATTTTTTATTGTATTTTTGTTTTTTAACATTTTATTGTCAATTCTTTGGAGATGATCTCCACATTTTGATTCGGGGTCACTGTCAGGTATAAATGGTAGCCTGTTGAACACCTTTGTATATGCCTGAGGAAACGGTCCTTTACGGACTGAGAAACGCGTAGCAATTAAATACTTGTTTTTAGACAGACCCGGTTTTCTGTGCCTTTTTAATATTACCACAGTTTGCAGTGGTTATACCCAGTTTGGTTTTTATCCCTTTGTTCTATACACTGACATTGGAAACTCGTTTGGAAACAAGGCTGATCGTGTGAGCAGCTACCCTTTTGGGATAAACAACACAGCCCTTTGGACTTCCACAATGGCGATCCGGCTCACCAGACGACACACAGCCGACTCCATCTACCTCATCTGACCCACCCACAGGTCTCCCGGGTGAGACCCCCAGCGTACTGACTGCTGGTCCTGAATGTCAGCCTGCCTGTATGCACCCAGTTGGTTCTAGGTGCCACTCCACTTGTGAGTAGATTTTATTATAACTACTGTTTTCCAGTTTTCCAAACTGATTCACACTATGTTGGCGCCCCTTGTTTTTCTATCCTCCGAAATATGCATATGTAGCATGTCTTAGCTGAAATGGGAAGATATTAGCGAATGCAATTTAACCATGTCATTGTCTCTTTCCGCTAATGTCTTTTAGTTCAATGCAGATATGTAGCATGTCTTACCTTAAATGCTCAGATAGAGAATGCAATGTAACCATGTAGTTTGCATTTTACACAAGGTTTGGTTTAGGAGAAATATGCATATGTAGCATGTCTTAGCTGAAATGGGAAGATATTAGCGAATGCAATTTAACCATGTCATTGTCTCTTTCCGCTAATGTCTTTTAGTTCAATGCAGATATGTAGCATGTCTTACCTTAAATGCTCAGATAGAGAATGCAATGTAACCATGTAGTTTGCATTTTACACAAGGTTTGGTTTAGGAGAAATATGCATATGTAGCATGTCTTAGCTGAAATGGGAAGATATTAGCGAATGCAATTTAACCATGTCATTGTCTCTTTCCGCTAATGTCTTTTAGTTCAATGCAGATATGTAGCATGTCTTACCTTAAATGCTCAGATAGAGAATGCAATGTAACCATGTAGTTTGCATTTTACACAAGGTTTGATTTAGGAGAAATACGCATATGTAGCATGTCTTAGATGAAATGGGAAGATAGAGAATAAGATTGAACTAGATTATTTTTTTAAAAAATAAACATTTGTTAGTGGATTATCATGTACAAAACTTTTTATTGGACTCCAAATACTATTTTGAGGATTCTGTTTGAATTATGTTCTGTTCATAATTTATAGGTGATTCTGGGTACATGAGCCGGCCTTGGCTCATTACCCCCTTGCGTAGCCCGACTGATGTGTCTGAGGAGCGCTACAATAGGGCTCATAAGAGAACCAGGGCGGTGGTTGAACGGATGTTTGGGCTCCTGAAGATGAGGTTCAGGTGCCTGGACAGGTCGGGAGGAGCCCTCCAGTACAACCCAAAGAAGGTGGCTAAGATCGTTGTAGCCTGTAGCGTCCTGCATAATATTGCACAGCGGGCTGGGATGCTGCAGGGCGTCCCGGCGCACCGAAACCTCCTCAGAGATGAGGAGGATGATCCTGTTCTAGAGGGGCCATTCCGGGACGAGGGGCTCAATGTCAGAGCAGACATCATCAACCGCCACTTTAGACGGTAAATAATAGAAGTTAGACTGGAGTATTGTCAATAGATGTGAACTCTAGGGAAATGACAAGTAGAGAATTGTGCAAACATGTTAGGATTCAAATGCTAAAAATGTGTTTCCTTTATTAATATGCTCTGGGCATTGGGTCCTGTAGCGAGTCTTTGCCACCTGGTTTTTAAAGAGGACATCAGATGGTAAGTATAAATGTATGGACTGTTGCTGGCATGAATTGTACACAAATACATCATATGGCATACATTTTCTAAACTAGTATTTAGTTTACACATTACTTAAAATGTAAATACTCAGAAAGGGATCCTCTAGCATAACTATCCTCTAGCATGACTATGGTTCAATGTCACACATTAGAGGTTCGTCCTGCTCAATATGACTCATCTTCACACTTGATAGAACATAACACAAGATGCTTCACACGCTTAGTAAGCTAGTGACAGAAATTTATTCTGAAATGGGGGGTGGGAGAGGGGTACAGAACTGATTCACACACTTGTAGTAATTTTTATTAAACTTTTTCTGCCATTAGGGAGCTGACTTAATCTAAAGACTGAAAGGGAAGAATTAGAAGCCTGACAGTGAAGATTGCCCAGACTGACAGTGGAAAAAGCCAAGATTGAAATTGAAGTATACCAATGGGATCATGTCTGGCATTATCTTTCCAATCTGCTGACCTTGAAAACCATACAAAGACATGTTCACATGGTAAGTGCCAACTATTTGATAGAATAAGGCTGTGGAGGCATCCTATTGGAGACACTTAGATTATTTTCTAATTTTTAGATGGTATTTCACAGTCCTCTATTTTATGAACTGATGAATAAGACACCTATTGAAGATCAACTGTTTACCCCTGAATTGACTTTCAAAGACCATGCATTATCCAGGTTGGTGTACCAATGCATGCTAGTTAAGAATCACAGGAAGAATGTTGAATATTAGTAGCTTACATACATTAGTCATATTTAGTTCATAATTAGATATTTAGGGATCACAATCAGACACTTAGATGATTTTACTTTTTTAGATGGTATTTCACAGTCCTCTATTTTATGAACTGATGAATAAGACACCTATTGAAGATCAACTGTTTACCCCTGAATTGACTTTCAAAGACCATGCATTATCCAGGTTGGTGTACCAATGCATGCTAGTTAAGAATCACAGGAAGAATGTTGAATATTAGTAGCTTACATACATTAGTCATATTTAGTTCATAATTAGATATTTAGGGATCACAATCAGACACTTAGATGATTTTACTTTTTTAGATGGTATTTCACAGTCCTCTATTTTATGAACTGATGAATAAGACACCTATTGAAGATCAACTGTTTACCCCTGAATTGACTTTCAAAGACCATGCATTATCCAGGTTGGTGTACCAATGCATGCTAGTTAAGAATCACAGGAAGAATGTTGAATATTAGTAGCTTACATACATTAGTCATATTTAGTTCATAATTAGATATTTAGGGATCACAATCAGACACTTAGATGATTTTACTTTTTTAGATGGTATTTCACAGTCCTCTATTTTATGAACTGATGAATAAGACACCTATTGAAGATCAACTGTTTACCCCTGAATTGACTTTCAAAGACCATGCATTATCCAGGTTGGTGTACCAATGCATGCTAGTTAAGAATCACAGGAAGAATGTTGAATATTGGTAGCTTACATACATTAGTCATACTTATTTCATAATTAGATATTTAGGGATCACAATCAGAAAAAGGAATACATATTATAGTTGATATAGAGGTATTTGAATGGACATGAAATATTACATTTATGTTCAGCATACATATATATTATTGAAATGTGATATACATTATTATGTAGAATTAGAAATTCAGATATTTAAATTTATTTTTTATTACACAATAGAATGGTGTATGTTTTTTTTTTTTAAATTTAATTAATAAATATCTTGATAAAATGTTGAACAAAGTTAGAGCATAGACACAAGATGATTGTAAATGTATTTTATGAATATTTGACAACGTGTGTATTAACTTTTGTTAATTTTTTTTTTTTTATTTCAGATTGTCATCTGATGACTTCCAGGAATATTTTTTTGTTTTTGTTTCAGAAACTTTTAATTTTTTAAATGGTAATAATAAACATTTTAGTATTAAATACACTCTTTTGAACAGATTATAATAAATATCCAGACAATCTGTCAATAAAAAACAATTTGACTCCCATGACTGGTAGTTGGCTATTTGACAAGCACATGCATAAGATCAAATAATGCATTAATTTTAGAAAATCCACTGATTCAGAGAATATTACATTAAACTATCTTTTTTTAAATTAATTGGGGAGTGAGATCCATCGATGCTTTTCTTTTGAAATTCTTAGATGTTAAAATAATTTCGGATATGTAGTCAAAATTTGACATAAATTATTTGTTTTCACTTTTAAGAAAGGGAAGTGGTTCAATTACATTAAAGTGACAGTGTTGTTGAATGTAAAATTAATTTTATAAGATCTTGTATCTTCCTTAGGTATCTCAAAACATTATTTTCTAAATTCTGTTAATTTTTACATTTATAAATGTTAGGTCATTTAACTTGATATTTTTCACAAGCTAGTTATTGGATGCCAGGTTAATCTATTTAATTTTCTAGTGGAGTCATTTAACTATAGTTATTAATATTATGTAGTTTTTAAAATCTTACCTCTTGGGTTAGACATCACATATCTATATATAATTTTCATTCCCCTTTAGTTTATTTTGACAATGTTAAATCAACATTCCAAATGTTTTGGTCCTTAAAGGGACATTCACAAAGTATATTGTGTATTGATTTTTTCAATAATTCATAAAAGAATGTAAACATATTTAGAAAGTACTATAGAATTACATTCAGTCTTTAAATATACTTTTAAAAAGATACATCAATGCACATATCTTAGTCAATTACATAAGGCATCTATGTGCAACCAACAATCAGCATCAAAATAGCCTATGTAGATATGTATTTAATCCAATAATATATAATTACAATCTAATGATTGAATACCAAAACATATTAAGTTGTTAAAATATTATAATCTTATCCAAAATGCATACATAACATATAGCTTAATGTCCCTCTAAGCTGAAGACTCCGAAATACCTCCTTTACAATATATATTTCAGTCAGTGTGTAAAACAATCCAGAAGTTAATCTAAATTTGCTTTACTCATATGTTATACTAATTTAGCAAAAGGAAGGTGCTTAGGTTTCTGATTTTTCAAGCATTATTGTGAAATGTTTCTTTAAAGGGACATGAACTCAAAATATACTTAAAGGGAGACAGTTAAAAAATTAATGATTTATACATTCTGAATGAGTATTCTATTTTAAGCAACTTTAAAAATTGTCTCATATTATGAATGCTCCTTGTGATGTTGCTATCATTACTTTAAAAATAAGGCATTAAATAGATAATTTATTTGCTTCAGTACTCTGGACAGAACTTGTTTTTTTTGGTTGGATTAATTTATCCAACAATCATCAAGGACAACCCAGGTTTTTGGAAACAATTGTCCGTAATCTAAAATATCATTATTGATTTGCAAAGAAAGATAACAAGATAATTCTTAACATTTGAGAATCGGATTAAATTATAAAGTTGTTTAACATTTCATGCTCAATCTGAATCACGAACGCTAAATTTGTTTGGACAGTGTCCCTTTAAGAGATTTAAAGAGTGTATTTACTTCTCTTCTTATCTTGAAATACTTTGCTTGAAAAGCATATCGAGATAGGCTCAGTAGATGAAGATTGGTGGATGCACAGAGATGCCTTATGTGATTGGCTCAACCATGTGCATTTACATTTCTTCTGTTGAGGATATCTAAATACTGAGATAAATTGAGTTACATTTTAAAGTCTAAACAATTTTCTATCTCTACAGATCATTTGATACAATTGTTTGTTTGTAATGTCTATTTAAAAATAAAGACGCCATTGCACAATAACATATATGAGCACTTCAGACAAATACAAGCTCGAGGTTTATTTACTAATAACAAACAAACCTGTAGTTTAACATTTATAAACAGATTATCCAAGTTACTGACATTATAACCTGAATTTGAACATTCAGAAATATTGCGTGGGAAACGCATCTTGAAACATCAGATTAGCATCTTTAAACATTAGAGTCTAATGTCACGCAATAGCACACAATCAATGTGTATTATAAATACATTTAATAGAGCAATATCAATACTTCACAATAAGTCAAGAAATGGATTTTATGAACAATAAAGACATACAATATTAAATGTGTATTTGTATTAAAGAAACAGACCGTTATTAAACCGAGAAATGTCTACAACATTTAATAATGTGACAGTATTAGATTTTAAAGAGAATTTAATCATTAATATTTAACGGATCACGGATATTAAATCTGCGTCACACATATCCGCATGACAGGCCCATGAGTTACAAATAAGTCTACATGAAAAATGAAGTAACAGCACCACCAGGAGGTATGTGTAAGGAAGTTACTAAGATATGAAACATTAAGGAACGGCCAATCAGAGTTCATCACACAAACACAACTTGAGTCAGGATGGTCTCACAGACATTCTAACAATATTTCAAACTTTTATCCAATCAGATGTACAGATAACTTGTCCCATGGTGCATCTCATGTTTACTTCACCATATAAAAGTCCATTACACGTTGCCATCTTTGTCAGTTCTCTAATGCCTGCAGGCAATATATATTATTATTATTATAATACAACCCAGCAGGCATGAAACCTCCCAGGTTCACCAAGCAGGAGAGCACTGCACTGGTCCACGCCGTCAAGGACTTTTATCCCCAGCTGTTTGGGAACAAGAGGAGGTTGACAGATGCGCCTGTTAAGAAGGCCCTCTGGGAGTCTATCACCAATGCGGTTAAATTGGTGTGTGACATCCAGAGGAGCCAGGATCAAATCATGAGGAGATTCGGAGATATGAGGTTGCGCTTAACAAAAAAAGTCAACCTCATAAGGGACTGGGTACAAGGCCGTAAAAGAGGGGGCCAAAGAAAGGCCCCGCGGAAACTATACCTACTCCCTTATGAGGTGACTTTATGCGAACTCCTCAATCTCCGGGTCCCCAAAAGATTTAGATCCTCGCCATCCTCGGCCTCCTCTTCTTCCCTCCCAGCTGCGGGATCTGAAAGTCCTGACGTGGGGGCCAGGGCAGCTGCTTCTCCGTCCGGTGGCCTGGGAGGAGATGATGGAGAATCTGAACCAGGTAACTATCCAACTTCATATAATATCTTAATATTTGATTTATTTTTAAAAAATGTGTATATAGTCAGATACTAAACCTATACAGATCTCACAACATACACTACATATGATGTTTAGATATCTGATTTTAGATTAGTGACACATGAAATAGGAATGATGTTTCTTGCGCTCTACAGAATATGCGTCACAGAGCGAAAATGGAATTGCGCATACACGTTAACATGGGTTTGCTGTAAGTGGCATTGCTTTATACATGTTGGTCAAATGACGGATGCGTAATTCCACTTGGAATCATTGCGCAATGATCGCGAAAATGGAATTGCGCATACACGTTAACATGGGTTTGCTGTAAGTGGCATTGCTTTATACATGTTGGTCAAATGACGGATGCGTAATTCCGCTTGGAATCATTGCGTAATGATCACGAAAATGGAATTGCGCATACACGTTAACATGGGTTTGCTGTAAGTGGCATTGCTTTATACATGTTGGTCAAATGACAGATGCGTAATTCCGCTTGGAATCATTGCGCAATGATCGCGAAAATGGAATTGCGCATACACGTTAACATGGGTTTGCTGTAAGTGGCATTGCTTTATACATGTTGGTCAAATGACGGATGCGTAATTCCGCTTGGAATCATTGCGCAATGATCGCGAAAATGGAATTGCGCATACACGTTAACATGGGTTTGCTGTAAGTGGCATTGCTTTATACATGTTGGTCAAATGACAGATGCGTAATTCCGCTTGGAATCATTGCGCAATGATCGCGAAAATGGAATTGCACATACACGTTAACATGGGTTTGCTGTAAGTGGCATTGCTTTACACATGTTGGTCAAAATGAAATGTGAATTATTATATATGTGAAGAATACAGTATTCTTATTTTCAATATTATACATAATAAAAAAAGAAGAATCCAAATAAATTATAACATATGCCCATCAATTGATGAGAATGAAATAACACAAAAAAATAATTTAAGCTACAGTAAACAACACAACTGATTGAAAATAAGAGTACAGGATATATTTATCATGAATAGAATTGAGGAAACAATTAACTCATGGGACTACCAAAGGATTAATAGTTTTTAATTGATTTGCTAATAATGTAAAGATTTTAAACATGGAATGATTTGTATTAATGATATCCAATCCTCATTTAATATATTACAGATCTGGATGTTGGTGCTGGATCCTCAAGGCAGGGCTTGTCACAGTATGGTATGTCTCATTTTAATTGACATTTGTCTTAGAAACATGGACAGAACATTACATACTAAATCCACATTGTTCAATATTTATATGTATCTTCAAAATGGATTTTAAAACTTTTTGCAAATAAGAATAAATAAAACCAAAAAATAGGATTACATTGTAAGACTACTCTGATTTTGTTTGGAATTTAAGATATCCCATCTATTCTGGATGTCTTAATTTTAATGTAAGATTCTTTGAATGTCCAATTTATATTCTTCCCTTGTGTATTGCTTAATCTTATTTGTATACATTTTTAAAAAATACACACAATTTTGCATATGTTTAGATTTTAAAAATATAGATTCCATTTTTGAAATTGATCACGTCATTTAAGGGACATGCCAACTAAATTTTACATAGAATTATTTTTAAACGTGATTTTATTGTTTTGTTTAAACATTTTATGAGCTACATTGGTTCAGTCTATTGTTTTAGTTCTTAAAAAAATTAATGGATTTTGGTTTAGGTTAAACAATGCATTACTGATATTATCCGGCTGTTTTTCTATGCATAAATTGGCATATTTACAAAAGTTAAAATCATGTGTTCAGATAACAGTAGTACATAGTTTAAAAAAGTATACAATTACACATTTAAAGCTTCATGTCCCTTTAATAGATGAAAATTAAATAATTCTTAGGATATCCATATTAGATTGGAATTGCATGTTCAATCCCATTCATTGCATCAACATATGGAGTAGAGAATTCATTAACACCAACATTGTCAAATCAATATAATTTTATATTAAAGGGATACTGAGCTAAAATTATTCATGTTGTCATTCAGATAGAGGATGCAATATTAATCAACATTTAAATATAATACTATAATCATATGTGAAATATTCTATTGCTAAATGTATTTTAAAATCAAGAATGTACGTTTATCTGCAGCTCAATTTTGGTTGACCAACCTGGGTTTTGCTTGATGATTGGTGGATACCTTCAACAAACAATATTTATTGAATCCAATATTGCTTATCTGCCTTTAAGATTAAAATGTAGTAACATTCAAATTATAATAGGAGTCAATGTTAAATCATTTGGAACAGTTTGAACAGTGAAATCAATGATTGAAATAAATCATGTCAGTGTCCCTTTAATAAACAATAGATTCATTCATCTTTACATTCTTTGGATTAGACAATATTGATATATAATTCGCATATTCACTGTTGGAGTTACTTTATAGATATCAGCATACTCTAACAGCACCATGATTACATATTTGTACTAATCAATTTGGTTTTGTATTGTGATAAATATGTGTTGTGTCCTAAACAAGATTACTGTACATTGCACAAATGGCTCAATGTGCCACATGTCTTTGTTTATATTTGTCAACAGCTGTTATTCAAAATGTGGTTTGTGTGTATTCTTTTAAGAACATTGATCAATGGGTATATTTAGATATGCAATAGCATCGTATGAGATGAGTTTGATGTCTAATATAGTCAGAAATTAAACATATGTTCAATACATCATTTTTAACAGAATCCCCTTGATTCAATCAAGCATTTTTTTGTTTAATGACTGCTCTATTCTTCACATTTTCAAGTTGATTATTCTTAAAATTCGCTACAGATGTGATTTAGTGCTATCCCAAATGTGTTCACTAATATATATCTATATCATTCATAGAGAGAGGTGGTGTGGGGAGCCCAGAGGAATCCAGCACTGACACAGAGCCGCCTTTGTGGTCTCCTGGTAAGTCCATTGACTCATTTATATGTCATTGAAGGTGTATTGGTAATCAATATTATGAGCATGATTCTGATGAAGCATAACATTTGAAACAAACATATCATTTACTCCTCTGATTATATATTAATTTTCTTGGAATATTGAAAGATTCATAATTAAAACTTTCTTAGTCTACACCTTTGTTATTCAGAAGATGTATAGCATATGTTTGTTTCCATGTTCATTTTTGACAACAGTCATCAAGTGATACACACATGAGAAATCTTAAATGTTCTATGTACTATGCTTTTATGATTTTAAAATTAATACAAACAATACATCGAAAATCTGAATCATTGAGAATAACAAATCTAATGTCATTTGTATGCTCCATCAAAATGATGTAAATCATAACTTTGGGTGTGTATATCTTTAATGCAACATTGATGTGTGTCTTTGATCAACAGTAACATATGTTATAATATCTGATCTTAACGTGTACACAACATGTTATGTTTTACAGAGATTGATTTAACATGTGTGACGGAGGAGGAAGAGGCTGCCTTGGAGTCTGATGGTATGTGAAATATATCTATCATGTTTCCAACATGTTGCTTTATTGGAAATCATTTTATTGAAGACATTCAAAGTCTACAGCTTTTGCACTTTAAAAAGGAATATTATTTGTCTGTTTAAATACACTACTGCCCCCTTTCTATATCAGGCAGCATGAAAATATGCTTGGATGTTTTTTTTTTATTTTAAATTTATAATTCATGCCATCATTATGTCACATGCATATTCCAGGCCAAAACACAATAATAATGTTATAATTGTACAGACAGTCATTGATATTCATCTGAGTGCCTATATGCATACCATATCCTCATTTCATAATTGTTTAGAAATTCAAACACACTTCTAAGTATATTGAAAACATAATCAATTTGAAATGCGTTGATTTGATTTCATGATGTAGTAGATGTTAATATATTTGGATTATTTTTTTCAGATGGATCCTCCACCTCTGGTCATCTGGTTTCCGCCCCTGCCCATTCCTCTGCCCAGTCACAGACCCCTGCCCAGGCCCAGACCCGACCACTGCCCAGGCCCAGACCCCGACCACTGCCCAGGCCCAGACCCCTGCCCAGTCACAGACTCCTGCCCAGGCCCAGACCCCTGCCCAGGCCCAGACCCCTGCCGGCCCTTCCCATTTGTCATTTCCTGTCCCTCCCAAAAAACGCCCCTTCCCTGTCCCTCCCAAAACACGCCCCTTCACCCCCCTTCGCCACTCTCCCCGTATTATGGCCCGTACAGCTGCCCAGACCCCAACTCACCACTCCCCAGCTGTACAGCCTACCCCGGAGCAGCAGCTCATCCCTCCCCAACCCAATCCCATCCCTCCCCCCTGTCTCAACCTTCATTGTCCTGGGTGTCGCATTGTCCTTCCCAGGCACAGCTGTTAGTATCATTCAAAATCCACATTATAAGATACTTAAAAGTACACTGAAGGCAAATTGTTTCTATTGTGATTCAAATAGAGCATGCAATGTTAATCAAATTTATAATTTACTACTCTTATGAATTATTCTTCATTCTCTTGCTATCTTTATTGAAACAAAGAAATGCCTAGAATTAATTTTAAATAGAAAATAATTGTGGACATCATTTCTTTATTGTTGGATGAATGTATCCATCAACCAGCAGGGACAACCAAAGTTGATAAACAAATATGGCCTGCCCTATAAACCTACATTCTTGCATTCAAAATCTAGCTAGAGAATTCTAACATTTAAAGAATATGTGTAATTTTTTCATATTTGTAATGTTATGCTCTATCTGAATCAGTCATTTAAATATTTAGGTTCAGTGTCCCTTTAATTTGATATCACTACATATACCAATCACCACTACTTGGATCCAACAATTTATGTACAAATGTTGATACATTATCTCTTGTCTAACCCAGTGGGAATGTAATTTCTTCAGGTTGCTATGTTTACACAGCTTGTCCTCAATGCCAAAATGTTTAAGGATACATGTGCCTACCACAGTATAATTAAAATATTTAAATTGCTAATGTAAGTACAATGTAAATCCTTTAACAAGATTTGATACACTCAAGCTGTATAAGTGGATCATCGAAAACCAATTAAAGGGGACAACATGTTTGAGTAAACTGTCCCTTTAATGATTTCGGTCTATCTGAATAACATATTTAATGTGTAAAGAATCAATTTAAACAAATTGATGTAAAGAATGATTTGTCTATGATGACAATGTATCTTTGCTTATTTTTTCGTCTATTGTGTAATTATCCTTAATATTTGATTTATTCTTTATTTTAGGCTGTGACTCAGCATGGCTCATGCTAGAAGGTATAGCACGAGTAGAGCAGGCCGTGTTGAGGAACGCAGCTGTCCTGAGAGGGATGAACGACACCATGCAGGCCCAGCTCCAGGTTCAGGATTTGACTCTGCGGCAGATCATGCTATTAAATTCAAGGCCTGAATCTGGAGCTGGACATGCACAGGACGATGAAGAGGATGACCAGTAAGTGGAGGATCTGGAGATGCTCCAAGGGCGCAGATAAGAATCCTCCGTCCACATGTTGATGTTTTTGTTATTGTTGCCATTTGGCCTTTTTTTAAGTTTATTGTTGTGCCTGTTGCACTCTTTTACCTTGTCATATGGCTCCAATGGGGCTATTCTGGCCCTTGGCAACTCTCTTCATGGACTGTGATGCACTCTGTTACCTTGTCATATGTCTCCAATGGGGCTATGCTGGCCCTTGGCAACTCTCTTCATGGACTGTGATGCACTGTGTTACCTTGTCATATGTCTCCAATGGGGCTATGCTGGCCCTTGGCAACTCTCTTCATGGACTGTGATGCACTGTGTTACCTTGTCATATGTCTCCAATGGGGCTATGCTGGCCCTTGGCAACTGTCTTTATGGACTGTGATGCACTCTGTTACCTTGTCATATGTCTCCAATGGGGCTATGCTGGCCCTTGGCAACTCTCTTCAAGGAATGTGATGCAATCTGTTACCTTGTCATATGTCTCCAATGGGGCTATGCTGGCCCTTGGCAACTCTCTTCATGGACTGTGATGCACTCTGTTACCTTGTCATATGTCTCCAATGGGGCTATGCTGGCCCTTGGCAACTCTCTTCATGGACTGTGATGCACTCTGTTACCTTGTCATATGTCTCCAATGGGGCTATGCTGGCCCTTGGCAACTCTCTTCATGGACTGTGATGCACTCTGTTACCTTGTCATATATCTACAATGGGGCTATGCTGGCCCTTGGCAACTCTCTTCATGGACTGTGATGCACTCTGTTACCTTGTCATATGTCTCCAATGGGGCTATGCTGGCCCTTGGCAACTCTCTTCATGGACTGTGATGCACTCTGTTACCTTGTCATATGTCTCCAATGGGGCTATGCTGGCCCTTGGCAACTCTCTTCATGGACTGTGATGCACTCTGTTACCTTGTCATATGTCTCCAATGGGGCTATGCTGGCCCTTGGCAACTCTCTTCATGGACTGTGATGCACTCTGTTACCTTGTCATATATCTACAATGGGGCTATGGTGGCCCTTGGCAACTCTCTTCATGGACTGTGATGCACTCTGTTACCTTGTCATATATCTACAATGGGGCTATGCTGGCCCTTGGCAACTCTCTTCATGGACTGTGATGCACTCTGTTACCTTATCATATGGCTAAAATATTCCTTATTTTTACAAGATTATTTATAAACATTGTTGATGTTTTCTTACATACTAATTAAAGACATGTCATTGCACGATTCTTTGTCCTCATTATTCATTTTATTGATTGAAAGCTCTAGTTTATCTGGTTGATCCTTAAAGGGACCTACCAAAAATAATGGATTTTCAAGAATCATATATGTAATACAATTGTAAATGACTTTAAGATTAACATCTCCAATGTAATTTTATTATTTGTCTTTATATATTTTTCTCAAAGCTTTATCATTGCATGATTATGATTAGCATAGTAATTCTTTTATATATGTATATATAGATTGTTATTTGTGTATATATGTATATTTCAATTTTCACATCCATGTGTGTATTTAGAAACTCTGCATGAATTGATGCACCTTTAACAAATGATCTGAGGATTGATACAATGATATAATCCCTGTAAAGTGTTCATTTTATTGAAATAGTATTGTCTCTGTGTATCCTCTTTTTTAAAAAAAAAAAAATCATGTCCCTTTAAGTGATGGTGAGCACAATTGTTAATGAATGTATTTCCATTTCTAAAGCGTTTTTGTCCTTTTTACATGAACAAGGAGATATAATCTTATTAATAAACAATCTTATTGTAATGTTGACAGCACATGTATTTCATTTTCAATTCTATCTTATTGTAAAAGTGTAACCAAATAAATCTCTGTGTGTAATGCGCATATTTTAGATGATGAATATTTTTTACCAAATATGTTAACAAAATACTTCTACTCCCATATATGGCTATAGGTAGGCTGACCATATTTCAACTTGAATAAATGACACGTTTAATCAATACATGTGTCATTATTGTTATTCCAAAACAATCTAAACATATCTTAAAACATCAATGGCATATGTATTTCTCATGTGTATCTTTTAAATGTTAAAGATATACACCATAGCTATAGTTCAAGGAACAGTCAAGTCCGAAAAGATGATTCATGATTTTGTGACATTCCTAGATAGCAATCTAGACACATACTAGTTACTAAAATATAAATACGTTTCTTAGTGATATGCCAAGCTGTCAACTGAGTCCTTGTATTGGCTGCGTTTTTTCAGCGATCTCGGATGCACCATGTTGCTTAAGACGTCACCTGCCAGGCTGTCCAATGATTCCTTGTATTGACTGACGTTCTTACGTGATCAAGAATGTGCCTTTTATTGGATGGCGTTTTGACGCGATCAAGGATGCGCCTTTTTTTTTTTGGCGTTCTTACGTGATCAAGAATGTGCCTTTTATTGGATGGCGTTCTTACGTGATCAAGGAAGCGCCATGTTAATTAAGACGTCACATGCAAAGGTATAAAAACGTCTGATTGTATTACGTAGTCCCGCAATATTTGTTTGTGCACGTTAAACACGTTTGTGAATGAAGCCAATTTTAAAAACCTTGCGAATATGGATTTTTTGCATCATGTTACATTGTTGACCCGTAGCTGATAAAGACCACCACATTCTCTTTTGCTGGATGTCTGGTTGAATAAACGAACGAAAGCAAAATGTTTTCATGCATATGATATTTCGAGGCAAGTGCAAATCTCTATAGTCCATGTTGTTTAATATGTTTGTCAACAATATGTTCCTTTTTCTGAAAAATTACTGTTGTGTTTAATGTTAAAGATATCTAATTCATAAATATGCGCTATTGTGTTAGAATAAAGTAATCAATATGCATTTATCTTTATCATATGCTAAATATATGATGCCGACTTCTTCTAAATGTAATTTCGTCGTATATTTTATTAAAGGTTCATTAGACACTCACATTATAAATCAAATTTTTTAATTTGGTCTCTAGTTAGATAGTCCATTGTTTAACAAATACACGTTTCATTTTGCTTCTGTTCAAATAAAATGTAAGTAATTTTCAGACTCCTCGCCAAGCCTCTAAGTTTCATGTGAGTACCATCTCCAGCTTTCTCCTGTTTTGTGTATGATGGTGTATTGTCTTGTTTTACGGTTGTAATGGGGGTTCATCTATATTTTCAATAGAGCTAACCCGATTTTCTTTGAAAGTGTTTAAAGCTTTGTAATATTGATATCAGTATATGTTAATCTTGTTGTTTCTAGTAGTGTCTATTACATACAGTTCTGTTAAAAATATAGTATACTGTCCCTTTAATGCAAATGTTGATTTTTGTATCATGTATGAGTTCCACATTGGTTAATCTCCAAATATATTATTGTTAGCATATTTTCACCCCCCACTCCTAAAAGGACTTTAAACCATATTCATTGTTAAAACAAATGTCTTTATAAAAATAAATTAACACAATAATGTCTCTTTAAGAAAATAGACTTTATTTAACACGTCAATATAAATCTGATTTCAATATTTATTGTTTGAACAAGTACATGTAGATATACCAACAATCTTCAAATATATGTTAGCATATGTAATTTTGTTAAAGGGACAGTTTAGAAAACAAATAATGTTTTGCATTATTCTAAAAGTCAATTTTGTAATATCAATGATATCAAATGTTTCTCACCAATTAATCATTTGTCTGTGTTTATTTTAATTTGCTAGCTAAACCTATGAGGTTCGTGTGCTCATTTCTTCGAGCTTGAAGAGTGCATGTAATCATTATACAATTTGACCACTAGAGGGCATTTGGATAGCATTTGTATATGTAAAACCTTGTGCTCATACAGCATATTATTTACCATGTATTGATCATTGATATCTAAAATGTTGTTATGTCAGAACAACAAATAAGTGGTCATTTTTCATAGTCATAGATACAAGGGTAAGCACATAAGTCACACATATTTCTCCATGTTTTGTTGTTTCCAACTTGATAATGCGTAATACAGTGTTTTCTTTGTAATCAATAATTTTCTGACTGTCCCTTTAAGCTGTGTTATTGGCATTCAAACAGTAATATGCCATCATGGATAATTGTAATGGTAATTTTGTTTGCGATTCGGGAAACAGTTTGGACATCACATCACAGAAACCAATCAATATCATGAACAAGGATAGGTATGTGATGATGTGGTTTTCACACACTTATAACCCACACTCTGCAAACAATCTGCCTCCATGGACCTGGTCCCATAGAAGTAGATTATATACAGAGTGTGGTCCACAAGTGTATGAAAACCACATCATCACATACCTATCCATTACACATTAAATAAAAAAAACATTAAACATGAAAACAAATACTTACTTCCTCTTCCTTCCCCTCTTCCCACGGGGCTGAGGCTCTGGGAGGGGCAACTGCCGACTCTGACGAGTTCTCCTTGGAGATGTTGTGGGAAGAGTGGAAGGAAGAGTACTGGGACGACCAAGGTGAGGAGGAGAAGATGGCTGAGGAGGAGAAGATGGCTGAGGAGGAGAAGATGGCTGAGGAGGAGGAGATGGCTCGGCAGGAGGAGATGTCCCGGCAGGAGAAGATGGCCCGGCAGGAGAAGATGGCCCGGCAGGAGAAGATGGGCCGGCAGGAGAAGATGGCCCAGCAGCAGGAGGCCCAGCAGCAGGAGGCCCAGCAGCAGGAGGCAGACCAGGAGGCAGACCAGCATGCGCCTCCCGGAAAAAATTAAACATCTCTTGGTGTAGATTAATGATTCTGTTTTGCCCTTGTTCTATTCTATTAAGTATGTTTATTATTTGGTTTTGGCCTTCAATTATTTGGTTTTGTCCATTAAGAATTCGAGTTCGGCCTTCTATATTTTGTATCCGGGAGTTACGCATCTGGTCTATGTAGTCCAGTAGAACTCGCACCTCCGCTATTTCCTCTTGTTGTGCTTGGCGGGGTACCCGTGCACGGCGGGGTGCCCGTGCACGGCGGTGTGCGGGTCCTTGAGGGGCCTCTGGTTCCGCGGCCTCCTCCTCTGCTTCCGGGGCCTCTTCATCTGCTTCCGTGCCCTCTTCGTCACGGGGGCCTCTTCCCTCCGAAGTGGAAATTCCTCCCCACCACTCTCATCCCGGGGAGATGGAGGAGGCTGTATTTGTTGTGCTGCCTCCTCCCCAGACTCTGTATATTTAAAAAAAAAAATGTATATATTAGCATATTTCCAAATGAAGCTTTAAATGACTTAGCTTACGATACAATTACAAATGCAGAATCATTAATCCACTTTGAAATCTAACAATCAATACGATTTCCGCATTTTCTAAACCGTGTTTGTGATATCTGTGGTCAGTCTGAATGTTTTAGCGTTTGTTTTCAGTCTGTTTAAATGCACACCTAACCTACAACCTAGATACTGATGTAACCGCAAAGTAATTGTGAATGCGTGTAAACAGCGTAATAGCATTAATCTGATCCTTAAAGGGACATGAAACCCAATGTTTTATCTTTCATGATTTAGAAGCATACATTTATAATCAACTTTCTAATGTACTTTTCTTATCTAATTAGCTTCATTCTCTGGATATTTTTTGCTGAAAAGCATATCTAAATATGCTTAGATGCTGATTGTTAGCTGAATATAGCTGCCTCCTGTGATTGGTTCACTGTGTGCATGGCTATTTCTTCATTAAAATATATCTCAAGAATGATTCAAATTAGGTAATATAAGTACATTTGAATGTTTTGTCAAATTGTATTCTCTACCTCAATCATGAAAGTAAAGGTTTGCGTATAGTGTCCCTTGAAATACATTTGTATGTGAATTTATTCTTCAATGAGCTTACCGTCAGATGAGAATGGCAGGTTCCCGGTATCAATTCCTCCGATACCGACTACATCCACCTCGGAGATGCTGGGCCGCAACATTTCCTCCCATCGGCAGTACTCGATTTCCAGGGCAGGGCCGCCACCGGTTCCTGCGGAAATGTCGGGCCTCCAGGCTTAACTTTTTCTTGAGATCCATCTTACAGTCCCGGTAGCGATGTTTTATAGAGTCCATATCTCTGTTCCGGCCACCCACTGCATTGACTGCATTCCTTATCTCATGCCAGAGCTTCCTCTTCTCAGTCGGGGTGGTCTTCTGGTGCTGCAGCCTCCTATACCTGGCCATATAGGCCTCTACGAGGGCCTCCTTCTCCTCCATCGAAAACCTCGCCTCCCTAGTCGCCTTGGCCTTCCCCTGTGACGATGCCCTCTGTTTCCCGGACTGTGAAGCCCTACTCTGTCCGCCACTGGGCCCAGCCACTTGTTCATCTTGAATAAAGTGGCTGGGTCCACCCACCGCTTCCACCCCCGCTTCCTGCCCCCCTTCCTGCCCCCCTTCCTGCCCTGTTCCTCTCCCCCTCCCTCTCCTCCCCCCTCTACATCTCCCCTGCCTGCCCTCCATCTGTTCCCTAAACTAAACCCCAAATAATCAAACAAAAAG
The DNA here is from genome assembly GCF_027579735.1 of Bombina bombina. Classification (NCBI taxonomy): domain Eukaryota; kingdom Metazoa; phylum Chordata; class Amphibia; order Anura; family Bombinatoridae; genus Bombina; species Bombina bombina. Next base: position 309,411,566 of record NC_069502.1, on the reverse strand, counting down.
TGAGTGTGATGAAATGAAAGGGGGTTAAAATAAAGAACTAAAAAGACAAAAAAAGTGCTGAAAGTGTGAGAGGGATCTAAAAAAACAAAGAGGGTAAGGAGTATTTAAATAAACCAAAAGAAGAAGAAGACTAAAAGGAGGATATGTAAACTAAATGTAACTAGGGGATGGGTATGGGATGGGTATGGGGTATGGGATAAGAGTAAATGGGATGAAAGGGAATGGGACTACAGGGAATGGGGTATGGAGTGTAGTATGAGGGGGTATGGGGTATGGAGTGTATGTAGTGTTATTGATAAGTGTATGTATGTATTGAATGTGTTTGCGTGTAAATGTGTTGTGTACAGAAAAATCACTCGCTCGCTAACTCACACTACTACTAATTCTCACTAACTCACACTACTACTAATTCTCACTAACTCCCACTAACTCTCAATAACTCACACTACCACTAACTCCCACTAACTGACTCACACTACCACTAACTCTCACTAACAACTCCCACTACCAATAACTCACTCATGCTCCCACTAACTCCCACTCACTCACTCACGATAACACTAACAACTGACTCTCTCACACTAACACTAACTCACTCACAATAATGCACAAACTCTCTAATCTTAAACCTCTAATCTCCAAAGACCCACCAGCAACACAGTCAAAGAAGCCATGCTTGTGTGGTGCTTATATACCCTGTGTAAATGTTTAATGATGTACCAATTTCCGTTGTAAATTGTGTTCAGGTGTGCTTTATTAGCAATTAATATTAGTGCAATGTGTATTAGTTGTGTGAATTTGCGCATGCTCATTTGGAGTTAGTATTTGTGGAATGTGTAGAATGCGATGATGTCATAGTGCTCGTTTTCTATAACATTGTCCAATAGTATTCTGTTTAAATGTGAATTTGCGATGGTGTGTTATTAGTGAAGTGTTGTATATGTATGTTTGTCCTAATATATAGTGATATTGAATGCTATTATTTTGCTAGTGTATGTATATATTTTTTATTCCTTGTTGTTATTTTGCGAATTTCTGCATCTTAAAGTATATGCGTATTCCCTGTATTAAATTTTATTAAAAATCCCCCCGCTTGTGAATGTGTAATGCTTGTGTGCTTTGTTGAGTGATTGTTGTTGTGACATTTGCGGCGTGTTATTGTTGTGCATGATGTGGTATGCGTCATATAACCGAGCTGTGCGTATTTCTCGCGAGATCGAGTGTTAGGTGAAAAAAGAGTTTTTTTTGCTTTTCCATTGATCTCTATGGGAGACTGTCTAACGAGGGCAGGATTCCGCGTGTGACATACACGCGTTAGGAGCATCGTTAGATGGTCTTTTTTGTACTCTAAATACCGGAGTCAAACAATGCCATGCGTTAGACATAAACCACGCGTAGCGTTAGCAGGCCATCTACCGCCAAACTCCAAATCTAGCCGTCTGATTCTAGCATTGTTATTTAGTTTCTTCAGCTATGTTAGACACAATTTATCAGCTTCACCAAAGCACTGGATTGTTCAATCTTAATGGATAACCTTGATTCTCATCCTCATTCATCTCTGTCCAACATCTTCAAATCTAATTTGTAGATGCTATTCGTAATGTTGATTGCCTAAGTAATTTGCTTCCTGGAGAACTTCTGCAAGGACCCTGAACGAAGGAGGCACAAAATCAGGATCTGAACAATCCATAGAGTCAGAAAAAAACAGTAATGACACAAAAATCAGGATTAAGACATGAACCTAATTAGTATGATCTAAGACATCTTACACATGATTGTCATGGTGGATAAAGTGGTAAATAATCCAATCAGAGAAAACGAGTACAGCACCAGCTTGTACTAGGTTTACCAGAGTGCAAGTGTAGATAAAGAATAGGGTCTCTGCTCACCCCTCTAGAAATCCACATAGAAGGAAGACACAGCACCTCTGTATACTTGGAAACCAAATGCTCTTTATTAGGATGACCTCCCAAAAAAACAGGATTTGAGATCATTGAACAGTTGTCAGATGGTGGTATTTACCAGGTCTTGGACAGTGGCTCCTTGAAAGATATACAGAAAGAAACATAGATGGTTCTTCAGGGGGCTGTACATAGTGGCCTTATCACCAATGGTACTAGGAAATATCTGATTAAAGCTAATCCCCTTACACATGTTTTTTTATATGTTGCTAAAAATACATAAAAATATGGGTAAGCCACCAGGGAGACCAATTGTGGTGGGGACAGAATCTGTTTTTATTCCAATATCGCTATATTTTTAGAAAGGATTTTGAATCCAATTGTTAGAACACAAAAATCATACCTGAAAGACATAAATTACTTTTTAAGCATAATAGAAGAACTAGAAATAGATGGTCAATGTATTATTTTTTCCTTAGATGTGATAAGCCTATATACATCCATCCCACATGAAGTAGGGTTAAAGGCTGTTGAGGAACACTTAAAAGTGTTTTTAAAAACCTTTTGAGAATTATCCTTTATTACAATTACTTTTTATCTAAGGATACTTTCTATCTTCAATGAAAAGGCACAGCGATGGGATCCAGTGGGCCCTCTCCTATGCCAACCTCTTCATGAGTACAATTGAGGAGAGGTATGTGTTTGGGGATAATGGATTTGTAACATATTGTTTACAATGGTTTAGATTTATCAATGACATCTTTGGAATATGGAGGGGGACACTGAATTCTCTATTGCTGTTCGTAAACAGGATTAATGGAATTATGCCAGAGCTCAAATTTACACTAACATATTCTAGGGAAAATGTACACTTCTTGGATACTAATGTTAAGATAATAGGTGAAAAATTTACCACTGATCTCTATGTTAAAGAGACAGACCGTAACAAATTACTCCACTATAAGAATTTCCATCCAGAAAGAGAGGTAGTACTAAAAAGTCAACTAATGAGGGTTAAAAGAATTGATAAAGATAATTGTAACATAAAATCACGTATAAATGAGATGAACCATACATTTTAAGAAAGAGGATACCCTGTGGAAATTTAAGAGGCTAAGAAGGAACAAGTCTTTAATAACAAAGATAAGAGCAAAAGAAAATGTAAGGATAAAAGAATGGTCTTTGTATCTGAATATAGTACCATAAGCGATAGGATCGTCAAAGTGATTAATTTAAAACATTCCCTATGGCCTTTTTCCAAAGATTGAGTAATATAAGAGATCAACCAGTGAGAGCTGACTTAGGTACAAATAAAAAGAGTATGGTGAACTTTTTAGCAACAAAGAATATCTATGTTTACATTGTTCATAATGCAATTCAATGATAAAGGGCAAGAATTTGGTCCATACTTGTGGACGTAAACAGACATTGATTAATGGCTTTTATACATGTCAGACTCAATATGCTATTTATCTATTGAAGTGTCCATGTGGACTTTGTTATATTGGGGAGACGACACGTTCTGTGAGGGAACGTTTGACCGAACATAATGCTATCAGAACTAGGGATCGTACACAACTGGTCTCACAACATTTTATTGAAAAGGGCCATAATTTATGTAAATTTTGCTTTCAGGTAATTGATCTTGTACCCCCTCTTAGAAGAGGGGTTGATAGAGAATTAATCTTAAAAAGGAAGGACGTAGGTTGGATAAACAGATTCGGTACCCTATTTCCCAAAGGCCTCAATAGGGATTATGACTTAAATTTATTTTTATAAATTGTGTTAGTCATGTTTTGATATAGAAATTTATAATAATATATATGTATTGTTTTTAATTGTATTTCATATCACTGTCGCATGCAATATTTATAGGTTAACAGGTGCATATGTATTATGTACTATTTATATAAGGTAGATGTAATTATTTTGGTCACCGTTAAATGTCAGTGTGTGATACATGTTGCTATGGACACCTGAACAGGTGTAACAGGTTAAAGGGACAGTCTACACCAAAATTTTTATTGTTTTAAAAGATAGATAATCCCTTTATTACCCATTTCCCAGTTTTGCATAACCAACACAGTTATAATAATATACTTTTAACCTCTGTGATTATCTTGTATCTAAGCCTCTGCAAACTGCCCCTTTGTTCAGTTCTTTTGACAGACTTGCAGTCTAGCCAATCAGTGCCTGCTCCCAGATTACTTCACGTGCACGAGCACAGTGTTATCTATATGAAATATGTGAACTAACACCCTCTAGTGGTGAAAAACTGTTAAAATGCAATCTGAAAGAGGTGGGCTTCAAGGTCTAAGAAATTAGCATATGCACCTCCTAGGTTAAGCTTTCAACTAAGAATACCAAGAGAACAAAGCAAAAATGGTGATAAAAGTAAATTGGAAAAGTGTTTAAAATTACATGCTCTATCTGAATCATGAAAGGTGCATATTTTTAGTTTAACACTAGCATGAGTAAGGGTATATTGGGACCCAAAACGTTGCTGTTTTTTTTTAAAGCACCCTAATAAAGAACATTTGGTTGCCAAGTATACAGAGGTGCTGTGTCTTCATTCCTTCTATGTAAAGGGGTAAATAAATCAGTTTAAGTAATTGGTTACAGTAGCTGTTACGTATTTTTTTAAGAAGGTATTTGTGGGAAACTATGGTAGTTTAAGGTTAAGACAATATGGAAATGAGGTGGAAAGTGACTGTATAGTGAATGAAGATAAGGAAAACAATGAGGAAAAATAAAAAAGGGGATAGATAGGGAAATTAAAAAATAAAGGATGGAATGAGCTGTAGAACATTATAAAATTTGTGACAACGTTTTCTAGCATCCCCAAAATCTAGACTATAACCATTCCTGGATAAATAGTTCAAGGGGGAAATCATTGCAGTGAAGTAGATGATAATGAAAAGGAATGAAATGGGGTGATTTATGTGTTATAACAGGCAATACACCTGTCCCCTGGGTTAGATATGCACTTGTCATTCTATTTCTGTTGTGCTCTTTACTTTTTTTTCTGTATGTGATGCTGTTAGTAATATAACTATTACTGTTTATCTGTGGGTGATGTAGGATTATGTTCTGTGCTTATACTGACTTTGTGCAATAGTTCTTTGCATAGGAATGCTTACATATACCTGCCTTGCAAATGGAATATTGGCTACTGAACTGCATTTTTTGACTTGAATACTAGTTTTATAATTATTATTTTTATTTTTTTACATCTCCAGCAAAAATGGCAGAGGGAGCTTAAATAAGTATAAATGAATAACTAGAAGAATATATAATGTAATCACTTATTCCTGATATTTAACTTTTACTTTCCTTGATAGCATCTCCAAATTATATTACATGTCCAAATAATTGTTACCTATACACAAGCGAATTCCCCCTTGCCAAACCCCAAGATGTTAATATAAAGCACCAGATGCTAAATGTCGGTTGCAGTGTAATCCAGGCATCAGCATCTCGAACCAGTGATACTTTCAGTCATTATTTATATAAGGAACACCCTACAGATACTGCACTCATAAATGCAGCTTTATAGAAGCTACCAGTATTGGTAGCCATCTCACCAAAAGACAACAAAAAGCACTAGTGCTAGTTAGTGGTATAACACTTGAAGTGCAAGTAGATTGCTGCCCAGAAGTTTTAAAATTTAAATTGCATGTTATGCACTAAGTAGTAAAACGAAGGAATGGATACAGCGCCAAAAGGCCTAGGGATGGATATACAAACTGCCACTTGTTAAAAGTACAGATTTATTACAATCAGATAAAAAACAATAAATGACATAAAGGAAGAAATGAAATAAAATCAAATAGTAATATATAGAGAGTGGAATAATGTCTATAAAATAAGCACAATATAGACCAAATGTTTAGAAATTCATTAATATCATAAAATTACTCTCAGACGCAAAAGCTGCCTAACATGCTGATAATCAACGAGGTGTATGATTATCTAGGACTGACCATGCCAGCTGAGCACTCAGTTGGTGGGAAAGCTAATATGTGGGGCTGCTAGTCAGATGATAAAGTGTGTCAGTTATGGATCCATAGTGTGGTATGCGCAGTGGTGAAATGTCAGGGAGGTGCGTATAGGATAATGTGAGTGATCCCAAATGCAGAACCAGCCTTGGTTCAAATGCTTAGAAGCAACCAATGGACAAACACAATAAGAAAAATACAATGAGAAAAATAAAAAACTCGCAAGATAAATACAGAAATAGTGAGGGGAGACCTTGGAGGGGAATAATTAGTGTCCCAAAAAAAGTGCCGAGTGATAGCTAGTAACACAGGAGACTCTGACACAACTCAAAAAAGTCTAAAACTGCTCCAAAAAACCAGAGAACAAAAAGTACTAATGTGACAAATCCAAAAAATGTTGTAAAAAATCCAAAAATGATGTTCAACAAAGGGTGATAGAGAACAATGTTAGTGAAAATTGAAAAAAAAGATAAAAACGGTAAAAATAAAAGTTAATTTGTAATCCAAGTGTAATCAAATAAAATAAGAGGTAATCCAAGTGATATCACATCAAAACATAAAAACGAAATCCAAGTCTTATCACATCAAAGCAAAAAGATGAAGATTAGAATCCTAAGTGGTTTAACAAGGAAAACCATCTTTTTGCTTTGATGTGATAAGACTTGGATTTCGTTTTTATGTTTTGATGTGATATCACTTGGATTACCTCTTATTTTATTTGATTACACTTGGATTACAAATTAACTTTTATTTTTACCGTTTTTATCTTTTTTTCAATTTTCACTAACATTGTTCTCTATCACCCTTTGTTGAACATCATTTTTGGATTTTTTACAACATTTTTTGGATTTGTCACATTAGTACTTTTTGTTCTCTGGTTTTTTGGAGCAGTTTTAGACTTTTTTGAGTTGTGTCAGAGTCTCCTGTGTTACTAGCTATCACTCGGCACTTTTTTTGGGACACTAATTATTCCCCTCCAAGGTCTCCCCTCACTATTTCTGTATTTATCTTGCGAGTTTTTTATTTTTCTCATTGTATTTTTCTTATTGTGTTTGTCCATTGGTTGCTTCTAAGCATTTGAACCAAGGCTGGTTCTGTATTTGGGATCACTCACATTATCCTATACGCACCTCCCTGACATTTCACCACTGTGCATACCACACTATGGATCCATAACTGACACACTTTATCATCTGACTAGCAGCCCCACATATTAGCTTTCCCACCAACTGAGTGCTCAGCTGGCATGGTCAGTCCTAGATAATCATACACCTCGTTGATTATCAGCATGTTAGGCAGCTTTTGCGTCTGAGAGTAATTTTATGATATTAATGAATTTCTAAACATTTGGTCTATATTGTTCGCCTTAGACCCAGTGCTTATTTTATAGACATTATTCCACTCTCTATATATTACTATTTGATTTTATTTCATTTCTTCCTTTATGTCATTTATTGTTTTTTATCTGATTGTAATAAATCTGTACTTTTAACGAGTGGCAGTTTGTATATCCATCCCTAGGCCTTTTGGCGCTGTATCCATTCCTTCGTTTTACTACTTATACACTTTCTGGGGGAGGTTAGACCCCAATTTTTGGTTTACAGCTTAGGGAACTCTTAGCGCTAGATTACCACAACTTTTACCCATGTTATACACTAAGGCCTAGTTTCCATTGAGGTGGTAAAGTTTGGGAACTAGTGTTAACATAAAAATTATTCATAGACTTTAATGGAGATGACTGTTTTTACCACCAGTTTCTAAACTTTACCACCTTAATGGAAACTAGACCTAAATTAGGTTAGAGTACAGGTAAAATGCATTTACACACTCATTCATGGGCAGACCTCACAGAACGGTCTATGAAAAGAGGCTGAACTAGGAATTTTCTGTGAGATGCTAGTTTACCTTCTTTGAAAGTACTGAAAATTACTAGAAATCAGATTTTCTCAAGAGAGAACAAATAAAACTTGTTGTTGTTTATGATATTAAGTTTGTTTTTGTTTTTGTCTACTTTAAATACCAGTTTTAACATTTACATTGAATGCGTAATTTTAAAGAATAGGAAAATCAAAATGAAACTTGCCAGAATTAGATAAGAGCATGCAATTTTAAGACACTTTTAAAATAACTTCTATTTTCAAATATGCTTTGTTCTCTTGGTATCCATTGTTAAAAATGAATATGCACATATCCTACACTAGTCGGAGTTAGCTGGTGATTGGTGCCTACATACAATTGTCTCTTGTGATTGGCTAATTAGATGTGTACATCTAGCTGCCAGTATTGCAATGCTGTTCCTTCAGCAAAGGATAACAATAGAATGAAGCATATTTGATAATAAAAGGAAAATTTAAAGTTGTTTAAAATTGTATGTTCTATCCAAATAATGAATGACATTTTTGGGGGTTCCTGTCCCTTTAAGGATAATTTGTATGTAAATTTGCATTTTTAATACCTTTTTAGAAGTCTACTGTTTATACAAGTTTTATGCATAGTATAATATAGATTTGTACAGCGTACATTCAATGAGCTTTTTAAATGCTTATTTTATTGAGCACTGTTATGTATGTATGCATCTTGCCATTGCATACAGAAGTGTAGGTTATGTCCCTTAGATACACAAGTCTCAATGTAAAATGTGCAACTAGATCATCCTTTTGTGGACTCTACAGGGAGTGCAGAATAATTAGGCAAGTTGTATTTTTGAGGATTCATTTTATTATTGAACAACAACCATGTTCTCAATGAACCCAAAAAAACTCATTAATATCAAAGCTGAATAGTTTTGGAAGTAGTTTTTAGTTTGTTTTTAGTTATAGCTATTTTAGGGGGATATCTGTGTGTGCAGGTGACTATTACTGTGCATAATTATTAGGCAACTTAACAAAAAAAAAATATATACCCATTTCAATTATTTATTTTTACCAGTGAAACCAATATAACATCTCAACATTCACAAATATACATTTCTGACATTCAAAAACAAAACAAAAACAAATCAGTGACCAATATAGCCACCTTTCTTTGCAAGGACACTCAAAAGCCTGCCATCCATGGATCCTGTCAGTGTTTTAATCTGTTCACCATCAACATTGCGTGCAGCAGCAACCAGACAATGTTCAGAGAGGTGTACTGTTTTCCCTCCTTGTAAATCTCACATTTGATGATGGACCACAGGTTCTCAATGGGGTTCAGATCAGGTGAACAAGGAGGCCATGTCATTAGATTTTCTTCTTTTATACCCTTTCTTGCCAGCCACGCTGTGGAGTACTTGGACGCGTGTGATGGAGCATTGTCCTGCATGAAAATCATGTTTTTCTTGAAGGATGCAGACTTCTTCCTGTACCACTGCTTGAAGAAGGTGTCTTCCAGAAACTGGCAGTAGGACTGGGAGTTGAGCTTGACTCCATCCTCAACCCGAAAAGGCCCCACAAGCTCATCTTTGATGATACCAGCTCAAACCAGTACTCCACCTCCACCTTGCTGGCGTCTGAGTCGGACTGGAGCTCTCTGCCCTTTACCAATCCAGCCACGGGCCCATCCATCTGGCCCATCAAGACTCACTCTCATTTCATCAGTCCATAAAACCTTAGAAAAATCAGTCTTGAGATATTTCTTGGCCCAGTCTTGACGTTTCAGCTTGTGTGTCTTGTTCAGTGGTGGTCGTCTTTCAGCCTTTCTTACCTTGGCCATGTCTCTGAGTATTGCACACATTGTGCTTTTGGGCACTCCAGTGATGTTGCAGCTCTGAAATATGGCCAAACTGGTGGCAAGTGGCATCTTGGCAGCTGCACGCTTGACTTTTCTCAGTTCATGGGCAGTTATTTTGCGCCTTGGTTTTTCCACACGCTTCTTGCGACCCTGTTGACTATTTTGAATGAAACGCTTGATTGTTCGATGATCACGCTTCAGAAGCTTTGCAATTTTAAGAGTGCTGCATCCCTCTGCAAGATATCTCACTATTTTTGACTTTTCTGAGCCTGTCAAGTCCTTCTTTTGACCCATTTTGCCAAAGGAAAGGAAGTTGCCTAATAATTATGCACACCTGATATAGGGTGTTGATGTCATTAGACCACACCCCTTCTCATTACAGAGATGCACATCACCTAATATGCTTAATTGGTAGTAGGCTTTCGAGCCTATACAGCTTGGAGTAAGACAATATGCATAAAGAGGATGATGTGGTCAAAATACTCATTTGCCTAATAATTCTGCACTCCCTGTATAGCAATAATGATTGTTCTAGATCATCTAGCTTTAGATCATTGGGTCCTTCATGTGATACCACTGGATTAGCATATTATTTAAATTAAAAACACTATAAAATGTTTTTATTAGTTATTAGATCTGTACTTTTGTTGACGCTATACAAGTAAATGATAATGTTAATGCCTTCATGTGTGAGCTTAAATTGTAACTTTATTCTACATATAATTAAATTCTCTTCTCCTCTGAACACTTATAATCTCCTTCTTGCATCTCTCCAATCTTGTTCATTCCTCTCTCCACCAGTTAAAACATTCCAGCTCTCAGATCCACACTCATTAAATGTATTTCTATCTTTGTCACATACTTAACTCTCTTTATTACAAATAATGCCCATTGTAAGCTCTCTTCTTTCTCACAAACCCTCTACGTGGCAAAAATCCCACAATCCCACCATCTCTCGCATCTTTGTCCTCAGGCATATTCGACCTTACAACACTAACTGTTCTCTGTTGTCTTTCTATCATATCTATTCTGTATTAATTAGACATCATCCTATTATATAAAACGCCAAATGTGTTTGTCCGAAGCTGTCATGCGCAGTAGAGACAGCAGGAGGACAAACACACCTGGCCTTACCTGACAATCCATGCTGTTTGCGGTGAAAGTGGGCATGGCCGGACAGGAGCGTGTGCGTGGACGGGCGGGACCGGGCATGGTCGAGGGCATGGTCGGACGTGGCGGGGGCGCGACCGTGCGTGGCCGGGAGCGGTCAGGCGACAGAGAGGGGAGAGAAATAGAAAGAGAGGGGGAGAGACAAAAAGAGATAGGAAAGAGCTAAAGAGAGGGGGAAGAGCAGAAGAGAGGGGGAAGTGCAAAAGAGAGGCGGGAGAGAGAGCAAACGAGAGGGGAGAGAGACAGAGCAAAAGAGAGGGGGAGAGAGGGGGCGAGAGAGAGCAAAAGAGAGGGGGGAGAGAGAGAGCAAAAGAGAGGGGATGGAGAGAAAGAGCAAAAGAGAGGGATGTAGAGAGAGAGAGCAAAAAAAAGGAGAGAGAGACAGAGAAAAAGAGAGGGGGAGACAGAGAGCGCAAAAGAGAGGGGGCAGAGAGAGCGCAAGAGAAAGGGGGAGAGAGAGAGAGCACAAAAGAGAAGGGGAGAGAGAGAGCGCAAAAGAGGGGGAGAGATAGAGAGCGCAAAAGAGAGGGGGAGAGAGCACAAAAGAGAGGGGGAGAAAGAGAGCGCAAAAGAGAGGGGGAGAGAGCACAAAAGAGAGGGGGAGAGAGAGAGCAAAAGAGAGGGGGGGAGAGAGAGCAAAAGAGAAGGGATGGAGAGAAAGAGCAAAAGAGAGGGATGTAGAGAGAGAGCAAAAAAAGGAGAGAGAGACAGAGCAAAAGAGAGGGGGGAGAGAGAGCGCAAAAGAGGGGGGGAGAGAGAGCGCAATAGAAAGGGGGAGAGAGAGAGCGCAAAAGAGAGGGGGAGAGAGAGAGCGCAAAAGAGAGGGGGAGAGAGAGCGCAAAAGAGGGGAGAGAGAGAGAGAGAGAGAGCACAAAAGAGAGGGGGGAGAGAGAACGCAAAAGAGAGGGGGAGAGAGCATGCAAAAGAGGGGGAGAGAGAGAAAGCGCAAAAGAGAGGGGGAGAGAGCGCGCAAAAGAGGTGGGGAGAGAGAGCACAAAAGAGAGAGAGAACGCAAAAGAGAGGGGGAGAGAGAGAATGTTAAAGAGAGGGGGAGAGAGAGGGGGGAGAGAGAGAAAAAGAGAGGGGGGAGAGAGAGAGCAAAAGAGAGGTGGAGCGAGAGAGAGTGTAAAAGAGAGGGGAGAGAGCGCAAAAGAGATGGGGAGAGAGAGCAAAAGAGAGGGGGGAGAGAGAGAGCAAAAGAGAGGGGGGGGGAGAGAGAGCAAAAGAGAGGGGGGAGAGAGAGCAAAAGAGAGGGGGAGAGAGAGCAAAAGAGAGATGGAGCAAGAGAGAGCGCAAAGAGAGGAGGAGAGAGCGCAAAAGAGAGGGGGGAGAGAGCACAAAAGAGAGGGGGAGAGAGAGAGAGCAAGGGGTGGGACCGCTGTACTGCAAAAATGGCCAGTGTGAACGGGATTTAGGACTAGTTATCCTATAAAGACATAGGACCAGATTATGGCCCCAATTTATCAAGGTCTGGCGGACCTGATCCGACAGTGTGGATCAGGTCCGCCAAATCTCGCTGAATACGGCGAGCAATACACTCACCGTATTCAGCATTGCACCAGCATGTCACCGCCGCCCCCTGACTCTCAGCCTATGGGCCACCAGCAGGGGGGTGTCAATCAACCCAATCCTACTCGATCGGGTTGATTTCCAGCGATGTCTGTCCGCCTGCTCAGAGCAGGTGGACAGGTTATGGAGCAGCGGTCTTTGTGACCGCTGCTTCATAACTGCTGTTTCTGGCGTGCCTGCAGGCTCGCCAGAAACACGGGGCATCAAGCTCCATTTGAAGCTTGATAGATAGGCCCCTATGAGTGGATCGCTATCATTAGCGCAAGGAGCAGAAACACAATTGCAAGATTGCAGTGTTCTTTACGTTCAAATCCATATAACAAGTGGTGTGCTGTTTAAATTGCCTCTATTTCTTTTGCGCAAAATCTTGGTAATTTACGCTCCCTATAATGTCCGCTCATATTACAAGTTGAAAGTAAATGCATTCGCTCAAACGCAATGGCATTTACCGCTCAAACTTTTTATGCAACCTTTAGTTTGCCCGGAGGAAACAGTTGCACTAAACTAGTCTGTTAACCCATAAACCACCACAACCCCATCACAAAGTAACCCACAAAACTATTAACCCCTAAACCACCACACCTCATCACAAAGTAACCCACTACACTATTAACCCCTAAACCACCACACCCCCATCTCAAAGTAACCACCTACACTATTAACCCCTAAACCGCCACACTGCCACACACCCCATCACAAAGTAACCCACTATACTTTAAACCCCTAAACCAACACACCCCTCTATTGCAAAGTAACCCATCTAAACCCCTAACACCCCCTTGGTTACCCCCGAACAGACTAACCTTACTTTTAATAGGAATGCAAGGGTAACCCATGTTCAAAATTCATTGTGCGGCTGGTGAAGAGGAAGATAAGAAGAGGGATGAAAACCGCCGCAGGGGGTAAGGTTAGGTTTTTTAGTTTTTCCTTCTTTCTTTTTTTTTAAAGGCAGTTAGTTTTTTTTCAATGGTAAGGTTAGTCTGTTCTGGGGTAACCTAGGGAATGTGAAGTTAGAAGGTTTAAATGTTAGTGGATTACTTTGGATGGGGGTTGTGGCGGTTTAGGGGTTAATAGTACAGTGGGTCACCTTGCTATGGGGCTGTGGCTGTTTAGGAGTTAATAGTGTAGTGGGTTACTTTGTGTTGGGGGTTGTGGTGGTTTAGGGGTTAATAGTGTACTGGGGACATTGCGATTGGCAATGAAGTGGTTTAGGGGTTATTAGTGTAGGGGGCTTATGGCAATTCTGGTTAGAGTGCGAGTATGGGTGTTTTAATTGCTGTTCCACTCTTAATCTAGCCCACAGTAAATAAGAACTATTACATTATATATAGGACAACCTGAACATTACACTTGCTCATGACTGCCAAATGAGTATGATGCAAATGTAAAATATGCACTAATCTGTGGGCTTTTAAAATAAACCTAATATATTTAATTTAAATAGCACTTAGAGTATCATAACTGCCTTCTAGTTATACATCTGAAAGAATCACATGCTTGTGAATCACAGGATTTGAGTCAATGATACTCAGTCTTGAAGCACATGATTAGTCTTTGTCTAGCCACTAATGCAATTTAATGGTTTCTCTGTAATAAAGACTGTTGTTGAGCATACCTTACAGAGTAATGTTTGGTTTTATTGATATAGCTACAAGATCTGCTATTATTTGAGATCATTGTTTCTCTTATTTATTTTGTACTGCCTCTTGCATAGAAAAAGCCACATAAATAATGCAAACCTATAACAGATGACTGTCAGAACAATGTGCAGATCAGACAAACACAGGCTGATAACAATGCACATGCTTTATACACAATTTATTATAATAATAGATGTTAACTATTTTGTTTCATAAAGTAAAGTGATAATCTCACTAAATTTTGAGTAATTTTGCTTCTTACTATATTTTGAGTAATGTCCTATTTCCATTTTCTGTTATATGTACAGCATTTGGGCTTGATAATGAGTGGAGCTCTAACTGTTGCACACAAGTGCAAAGGGGTTTATCTCAGCGCTTTGCACAGGTCAGAAGTATTGTGCGTATTACGGGTTGAAAGTAAACGCGTTCGCTTGAGTGCAATTGAATTTATCGTGCATCGGGATAGAACAACTTCAGAGCTCTGGTTAACTGTTGCACTTGACTAAAAAGTTGCACAAAACACACACACACACTACTGTGTATATATATATATATATATATATATATATATATATATATATATATATATATATATATATATATATATATATATATATATATATATATAAAGGGAAAGAGATATTGGAGGATGAACTAAATTATCCAGAACTAGGCAATTCTAAACAACAATTATCTTTGAAAGGTGTTTATTAAGTTTCCACCCTCCCTTCATAATTCTTCCCTCAAACCCAGAAAGAAATGAGGATCAAAATAAACAATAACATTACAATATGTACTTAGGACACAACTCCTTGTCAGTTATCCTTACTGTATATTACTGACAAAATTGCACAGTCAATATAACCTTATAAGGGAGCTCACATTTTGTAATAACTATTTCTCTTATGGAAAATCGACATAAGTGCTATCCTTCAAGGTTAATATTAAACCAAAACCATGAACTAAAGGGCCTTTGAAATGTGTGCCAATATTCAAGAAAAAGTATTTCCAATATTCTCAAATAAGGGCAGCAAATATATGTCAGTACCCTCAAGTTCTCTTTGACTGTTGCTTTTAACCTGCTTTCACTATAAGGATACAGACAGCCTCCTAGCACTTAAATAGAGGCAAGAATTATACATCTGGACCCTAAAGTACCTCTTTACTGTTGCAAATCGCTTGCTTAGGCTACAGGGATGGAGACAGCCTCCTAGCATTAATGCAGAACATTAGATTACAGCGGCTTACATTCTATCTACATTAATCCACATTGATCTTGGTAACAGTGTACTTACTCAGGTTAGCAAAAACCTGAAGGTTAGTATTTGTGAAATATATTAGATCATAAACGGTTAGATGCTTAAGCACAGATAGGTAAAGTGTAAACAGTACATATTAAGGTATTACCGGTCTGTATATAATATTATTTCCAAGTGGCAGTACTATAAAAAACGGAATAGAGTACACTCAAAATATCTCCATTCATCTATTGTAAGCATTATGAGCCACACAGATTCCCCTCAGGGAGTACGAAGCATATAGCTTATAGCGTATAAAAGATCAGTAATAGTAAGGTGTATCAACATTACCCAACTATAATGATACCGGTCTATATCTGAATTAAGTCTCCGTGTCAAATGAAAGATAAAGGAGAGTGTAGTAAATCGCCACCACTCCGTTTTAAACCCTTATTATCTATTAGTAATTAGTGCCACAATAGCCCCTATGGGGCAGATGCGAAACGTGCGTCAGGAGTTCGCACTGCTTCTCTCCTTATTGTAAAAATTATTTAATAGAAGTATCTTTTTGGTAGATGTTGGCCTTTATTGGCATTTCGCTTAATACCTAATATAAATATCTGGTCCTCACTCGCTATAGGTGCTAAGTTCTCTACCCCATAGGGGCTTTTATGGCACTAATTACTAATAGATAATAAGGGTTTATAACGGAGTGGTGACAATTTACTTCCCTCTCCTTTATCTTTCATTTGCCACAGAGACTTAATTCAGATATAGACCGGTATCATTATAGTTGGGTAATGTTTATACACCTTACTATTACTGATCTTTTATACGCTATAAGCTATATGCTTCGAACTCCCTGAGGGGAATCTGTGTGGCTCATTACGCTTACAATAGATGAATGGAGATATTTTGAGTGTACTCTATTCCGTTTTTTATAGTACTGCCACTGAGACATAATATGATATACAGACCGGTAATACCTTACTATGTACTGTTTACACTTTACCTATCTGTGCTTAAGCATCTGACCGTTTATGATCTAATATATTTTAAAAATACTAACCTTCAGGTTTTTGCCTGACTAGGAGAGACAGCAGTGCTCTCTTAATTGAGTTTTGTTTTTAACACACCTACACACTTTTTTCATATTAGCTTTAATGGTGGCATGGTTCACGACATTATTTTAACATTGTTATTAATGGTTATGTTTTATTCCAGTTTAATTGAATTCCCCTTTTACATACCGTACTCCACCCCTTGATTTAATGTGTGAGTACGACCTGTAAGTGTGCCCATATAATGCTTCTTGTCTTTACTTCTTCTATAATATATATTTCATTTTGGCATTAGACACTACCTCCTCATTAGACATAGGATTGTACCTGGGGGTTTTAGGTTGTACCACCCTCTTTCCCACCTTCCTTTAAAGGTTATTAGGGACATTGTTTTCTATAATTAGTGTTGATGTCATTAGAGGAATCTACTTTTTTTATATTTGTCTCCTCCTCATTTAGATTTTCTGTACTGTTTTTTAGTTTTGGGTGAAATAGTTCCTTTATTAAGTTCATCGTGTTGCCTATTATTTACATTATTCTTCTATATAAGTTAAAAAAAAAAAAATTGGTTTGACAATAATTATTATTTGCAAACTTGTGGCACAGCCATGGGCACCAGGTTTGCACGAGTTATGCCAATATATATATATATATATATATATATATATATATATATATATATATATATATATATATATATATATATATATATATACCTTTTTTAAACATATGTATGTTTGGAACCAAACCTGGTGCAATGGCATAGATACATTGATGATGTTTTGTGCATTTGGACATGACAATAATTTTGACACCAGAATACATACCAAGACTTATTTTAAAACTTGTGATACCAACATACATTTAAGACAGGACAGTTGCCGTCATCTTTCCTGGTTACAAGCAGTACCTAAAGGTCAACTACTTTGGGTTAGGATAAACTGTGACCAGGTTAAGGATTTTGACATCCAGTACAAAAGGATATAAACCTAAATTATTGGAACAAGGTATAATCAAAGTTAGAAATGTAAACAGAGATGACCTATTACTAAAAACACTAAAATGTCTAATAATGTTTTACACATAGTTTTCCTAAATATATACCACTTTCAATAATGAGCAAAGAAAAATAAAAAAACTGTAGAAAAACATTGGCATATACTTAAGGAAGATGAACGTTTAAATACAATGCTTCTAGATAAACTAACTATTATATTAAGGAAGGGACAAAATGTAATACAAAATTAGAACCATCATTAATAAAAGGTATGGCCCCCAAGCTACCCATACAGATAGTGGATCTCAAAAGATTCTATACATGATGTAATGTAATGGATGTGATTACACTAAGAAAGTACATAAAACATTTACCTCAACTGTAACTGGAAAGGAATTTTAAATTAAAAACTTACGGCTAGATTACAAGTTTTGCGTTATGAGTAAAAAAGCAGCGTTAAGGCTCATAATGCTGCTTTTTCACTACCGCTGCTATTACGAGTCTTGTAGGTACAGCTGTCCAGCAAACTTTTTTGGCCGTATCGTAAATTAAATTACGCAATTATCGTAAAGTCTTTTTTCAATGGGACTTCCATAGCGCCAATATTACAAGCTTTTTTTTGGAGGCCAAAAAGTGAGCGGTACAGTCTATCTCGCAAGATTCGTAACGCATTCTAAAGTCAGTAGTTATGAGTTTTACGCTACAAAGCTGTAGCATAAAACTCATATCTAAAGTGCTAGAAAGTACACTGACACCCATAAACTATTAACCCCTAAACCGAGGCCCTCCCGCATCGCAAACAGTAAATAAAATTATTAACCCCTAATCTGCCGATCCCGACATCGCCGCCACTAGAATAAACATATTAACCCCTAAACCATCGCACTCCCGCATCGTAAAAACTAGTTAAATATTATTAACACTTAATCTGCCGCCCCTAACTTCGCTGCCACCTACCTACATTTATTAACCCCTTATCTGCCACCCCCAATGTCGCCGCCACTATATTAAAGTTATTAACCCCTAAACTTAAGTCTAACCCTAACCCTAACTTAAATATAATTAAAATAAATCTAAAATAAAATTACTATCTTTACTTAAATACATCATATTTAAAACTAAATACTTACCTATAAAATAAAGCCTAAGCTACCTACAATATAACTAATAGCTTAGAGTTTGTTTTTATTTTACAGGCAAGTTTGTATTTATTTTAACTAGGTAGAATAGTTACTAAATAGTTATTAACTATTTACTAACTACCTAGCTAAAATAAATACAAATTTACCTGTAAAATAAAACCTAACCTGTCTTACACTAACACCTAACCTTACACTACATTTAAATAAAATGACCTAAAATACAAAAAAAAACCCCACTAAATTACAATAAATAAAAAACAAATTATCACATTTTTAAACTAATTACACCTAGTCTAATAGCCCTATCAAAATAAAAAAGCCCCCCCCAAATAAAAAAAAAAACCCTAGCCTAAACTAAACTACCAATAGCCCTAAAAAGGGCCTTTTGCGGGGCATTGCCCCAAATAAATCAGCTATTTTACCTGTAAAAAAAAATACAAACAACCCCCCCAACATTAAAACCCACCACCCACACAACCAACCCCCCAAATAAAATCCTAACTAAAAAATCCTAAGCTCCCCATTGCCCTGAAAAGGCATTTGGATGGGCATTGCCCTTAAAAGGGCATTTAGCTCTATTGCTGCCCAAACCCTATCCTAAAAATAAAACCCACCCAATAAACCCTTAAAAAACCTAACACTAACCCCTGAAGATCCACTTACAGTTTTGAAGAGCCGAGATCCATCCCGACAAAGCCTGGAGAAGTTCTCAACGAATCGGCAAGAAATCCTCAATGAAGCCGGGAGAAGTCTTCATCCAAGCCGGCAGAAGTGGTCCTCCAGACGGGCAGAAGTCTTCATCCAGATGGCATCTTCTATCTTCATCCATCCGGTGCGGAGTGGCCCAATCTTCAAGACATCCGGCACGGAGCATCCTCTTCAAATGAAGTCTTCTTCCTGAATGAAGGTTCCTTTAAATGGCGTCATCCAAGATGGCGTCCTTTGAATTCCGATTGGCTGATAGAGGAATTAAAGGTGAAAAAATCCTATTGGCTGATGCAATCAGCCAATAGGATTGAGCTAGCATTCTATTGGCTGTTCCAATCAGTGCCTTTATTGAGCTCAGGTGGCACTTTTGCCATATTTGTGTGCCACCTGAGTGTTTTTCTTTGTTACATATACTAGGACCCTGGAAAGGGAGGTCCTCCAGGTGTGCACCATAGTCTATTCGATATAAGCGATATAGGACATTTTCCTAAAGTGTGTGCTGGTCCTGCTACTCTCACACAAAATACAATGTAACTATTAGTTATATTGCAGCTAGCTTAGGGTTTATTTTATAGGTAAGTATTTAGTGTTAAATAGGAATTATTTAGGTAATGATAGTAGGTTTTATTTATATTTATTTTAATTATATTTAATTTAGGGGGTGTTAGGGTTAGGGTTAGACTTAGGTTTAGGGGTTAATAAATTTAGTATAGTGGCGGCGACATTGGGGGCGGGATATTAGGGGTTAATAAATTTAATGTAGGTGTTGGAGATGTTGGGGGTTAATAAGTATAATGTAGGTGTCGGTGATGTTGGGATTGGCAGATTAGGGGTTTAAATAGTGTAAGATTAGGGGTGTTTAGACTCGGGGTTCATGTTAGGGTGTTAGGTGTAAACATAAATTTAGTTTCCCCATAGGAATCAATGGGGCTGCATTACAGAGCTTTACGTTGCTTTATTGCAGGTGTTAGGCTTTTTTTCAGCTGGCTCTCCCCATTGATGTCTATGAGGAAATCATGCACGAGCATATACAACCAGCTCACCGCTGACTTAAGCAGCGCTGGTATTGGAGTGCGGTATGGAGCACAATTTTGCTCTGCGCTTACTTCTTGCCTTTTAACGCCGGGTTTATGAAAACCTGTAATACCAGCGCTGTAGGTAAGTGATCGGTGACAATAACGTGCAAGTTAGCACCGCACCCCTCTTACCGCAAAACTTGTAATCTAGCCGTTAATTAGCTGTAAATCTACAAATGTCATATATATCTACTACAGTGTGGATGCAAGAGTTAATATTTAGAGCAAACCTCCAGATTTCTGAAAACAAGCTTAATAAACTCTAATACTTCTACACAGTTGTAATCCTGTCTTCAATAAACTGGCTGAACATTATCTGTACATCCCGTGAGTATTTTCATTTTTGGCTATATTTTTTTGGCATACTACACTATTATGAATTTTCCTTTAGTGCCATTTAGAAACCGCATACTCCATGGTAAAGCTGGATAGATTGTGCTTAAGAGAGTTTTCAACATATGACGCATCCCAGGTCCAGCGTCTCTTATATACGAATATATAAATGTATAGGAATATGTATTTATGAATAAATAGAACATATTCTTCTATGTGAAGAACATTGGAATGTGAAATACTAATATTTCATGTTGGGTTAGCGCACTTGACAAAACGCAATCGTGGTTGCACCTGAGTAAGGTTTTATTTCCACTTTTCATACTCCATTGAAGTCTATGGGGAATACATTAACGCATTTGCGATATTCAAAGTTTAAGTCTTTGGGTCGGTTAGCACTCGTGCAAAATCTTTTTACTTTCAACTTGTAATACACGTGCTACCCAATGCACTACTTACAAAATACCATTCCATTTGTAATCTAGCTCTTTATCTGCTAAAGGGGCATATTAATGTAAGTTAAGAAGCTATATTATTTTACCTTTTATGGTAATGGAAAATCATAATCATAGTTTTTCAGAATATGGATTTTAAAAATGGTCAACATAAATAAGATTGATGGCTTTTAAGGGCAGCCGATACAGTCACTAGTCAAGATGTATCTAATTTAAAAAGATGTTGGATACATTTGTATCCATTGTGATAGTTTAGTTTGAGAGGTAGGAGTGTCCCAAGATAGAATAACTGTTATGTTAGATGGCGGGAGAGTGACTATTCTGTCATGAAAGAGGGGGGCAATCAAGGTGGGTAGCTGCGATACCTCCTACATGATGCCATAGATGTTTTAGTACCAGCTCTGGTAAATGTTCTGCATTTAGACAGACTATAAGAGTGGATTTATCTGTACAGTATATAGGAGATGTGTGGTATACATACAACATGGTGCTTTGAGTCAAGGTTTAATTACCAAGTTATAGGAGATTGCTTAGCTGAAGACTAGCATCCAAATTAGAGATGGAAGGAAATTTTTAATCTCAGTTCCAGGTAGAGATGGGAAGGCCTAGAAAAAAGTGTGGAATATATTTTTACAATGATAAATAATATGTCTATGACATGGTATTCAAACTATATAGCATGAAGACTGTAATGAAAGGCGCCTGAGACTTTATGTAAAGTCTCACGTCATTGCAAGTTCTCTCAGCTGAAGACAAACAAATCCTGCAATACAATTCAAGTGCACTGTACTTCTAAATGCAATTCTCAAATAGGACAAATATGCATTCTGCCTTTAGGGGGCACTGCAGGGAACAGGCTTCAGTTTAGTTTGATTGTGGGCTCCATCTTGTACCTGCTACAGTGGGTGATTGTTGGTGTACAGTAAATAGTTTCTGTACTCTCAGATCTTAATTGACAGGTAAGAGGTTACAGTTATCTGACAAATTATTTTATTTTTATAACCTTTATCTAAATGGTTCCTTTTATTGTTCTCCCCCATCAGAGCATAATTTTTAAATAAAGTCTTGCCAGTAAATTGTTTTTTCCTCCTCTCAGTAAAATTGTGAGATCAACATCTAGAGCAGTGTTTCCAAAACATGGTCCTCACGTACCCAACAGGGCTGGTTTTCATTATAGCTGAACTAGTCCACAGGGGAAATAATCAGCTGATCAGTACTAACCTGCTCCCACCCATCAGCTGATTATTTCACCTGTGCACTAGTTCTAATGAAAACCTGGCCTGTTGAGGGTAGGTGAAGACTGCGTTTGGGAAACACTGATTTAGAGTTTGGAAAAATGTCCACAGTGCAATTTCTGATGAGAGCAAAGCTGCAATTTGCAAATATTGTGAGAATAAATATTGTTTTCCAGATGCTACAAGCATGAAAAAAACACATCCTTGCATGCCAGAGGTGCCCTAAAGACATTAAAAAATACTTTATGGAATTAAATGATGAAGGCCATAATGAAAGTGCAAGTTATATTTCCCTCCAAAGTTCTCATTCCAGAAACACTCTTTCTACTGCTTCAGTATCATCAAAAAGTGCTTCTTCACCAGCAGCATCTTTAAAGGGACATAATACTCATATGCTAAATCACTTGAAACTGATGCAGTATAGCTGTAAAAAGCTGACAGGAAAATATCACCTGAGAATCACTATGTAAAAAAGGAAGACATTTTATCTCACAACTTCCTCAGCTCACTAGCGTAAGTCCTATGTAGAAAGTTATACTTCAGCTGTTGCCCAGCTGCAGGTAAAAAAAAAATAAAAAATGAAGAAATGAACAGCAGCCAATCAGCATCAGCAGTGCTGAGGTCATGAACTCTTTTACTGTGATCTCATGAGATTTCACTTAACTATCATGAGATTTCATAGTAAACTTCCTTAAACTGAATAGGGAAATAACATGAGTGTGCACAAAGCTCACTCCCTTGCCTGTCCCGGGACAGACATACTGATTTGCTGCTTAAAGTCCTTTGCAATGGGGTTTGAATACTTAGGACATTTTGAGGTAAAATATCTTTCTTTTTTACATAGAGATGTTCAGGATTTTCTAGTCAGATTTTTACAGCTATGCTGCATCACTTTCAAGTGTTTCAACATTTGGGAATCGTGGCCCTTTAAGTAAGGAAGTGTTGCAAACCACTGCCTCACAAAAATATACAATACCTTCATCTATAGATAATGCAAACCTTAAGTTTTTAGAAGTCCATGAGAAAAATGACAAATATGAAGAGGAAGAAGAAACGGAAAATGATAGCAGTAGTTGAGAACATTTTATGAAATTGTATGTACTGTATATGTTGTGTCTTTCCTTTTCTCAATCTATTTTTTAAAGCACCACTCCAAAGTTAAACCTTGCTATTGGAGCTTAAATATTGAGGTGGTCCTTACACTCCCTCAATGTCCATATCCCACTGGCACAAATAATGCCAGTTACTTACCTTTTTATTTCCAATTGGTGCTAAGGGGCAAATCTGATTATTATTTTTTTATGTGGATGGCTTATTGCTTATTGTGTTGCTTTTGAGGGAAAGGGTGTATAGTTGAAATGTTCTTAACATATACAGACCTTGTTATTCCATTTGCAACAAAAAATAGTTTTAAAAAGCAAGTTTAGTTTATTTATTGAATCAACTGTACTTTTATTGCAAGCATAATACATTTATATACACTGTATTTCATGTTCCCAGTGTAACAAAATTACTTTTAATTTATAAAATGACTCCACACTGCATTTTTTTAAATTTGTCCAAAAATTTCCATTTTTTTTCGGAAAAAAACAGGGAAAAAAAACAGTTTTTTACAATGACTTCAAAATTTTTGGAAATGTTACATCTCCAGTTCCAGGGCTGGGATATCAGTGAGCTGAGTCACTGCAAGTACGTGTCTTTTTGTGTTTCATCTCTTTATTAGATTTCAGTGTGAGGAATAAAATGAGTAGCCAGCCTGAGACATTGGGATCGAATATATCAACAGACAGTGCAAACTCCTTTATATAAGACTCCCTATAACTATTATTATCTCTTAGCGGATGATTTTCTAAAATCTGAGATTTTTATATAGATCAATGGCACCCCTTAGGTGGAATAGTGGACTCCAGTAAACATTACTTTTTGACACACAATTTAAATTACATAAATTAATAGTACAATAAAAATGATACAATATGCATATGTATATAATTTTAATGAATATAAGAAAAACTTTAAAAATGTATTTAAACTTCTTGTTAATCATGGAGAATGCTGAGCTCAAGGTAGACTCATTAAAATCTAGGAGCTGCATATTTTAAATAAATCCAATCACAACTTAATTAATTACCCTTTTGCATAGTCATTGTTATGCAAGTTCGCTCCCCAGCGCATTCATATTTCTCACTTTTGTGGCCGCATGCACATTTAACACTGGTCAGCTCTAATGTCAGATAAGAAGGCCGGTCATAATTGGTGATGGATAGCACATGCACATGGTGCCGTGCATTTTCATGAGCTTGGCACCCAGGTAGCCCTCTTTGATAGGACATGATTAATGAGTATCACAAAGGGATTGAAAATCATTAGAAATTCAAAGCATCATTTAAAACAAAGCTAAGACCTAGATTTGGAGTTTGGCGTTAGCCGTGAAAACCAGCGTTAGAGGCTCCTAATACTGGTTTTAGGCTACCGCCGGTATTTGGAGTCACTCAAAATAGGGTCTAACGCTCACTTTTCAGCCGCGACTTTTCCATACTGCAGATCCCCTTACGTCAATTGCGTATCCTATCTTTTCAATGGGATTTTTCTAACTCCGGTATTTAGAGTCGTGTCTGAAGTGAGCGTTAGACATCTAACGACAAAACTCCAGCCGCAGGAAAAAAGTCAGTAGTTAAGAGCTTTCTGGGCTAACGCCGGTTTCTAAAGCTCTTAACTACTGTACTCTAAAGTACACTAACACCCATAAACTACCTATGTACCCCTAAACCGAGGTCCCCCCACATCGCCGACACTCGAATAAAATTTTTTAACCCCTAATCTGCCGACCGCCACCTACGTTATCCTTATGTACCCCAATCTGCTCCCCCTAACACCGCCGACCCCTGTATTATATTTATTAACCCCTAATCTGCCCCCCTCAACGTCGCCTCCATCTGCCTACACTTATTAACCCCTAATCTGCCGACCGCAAAGCGCCGCCACCTACGTTATCCTTATGTACCCCTAATCTGCTGCCCCTAACACCGCCGACCCCTATATTATATTTATTAACCCCTAATCTGCCCCCCACAACGTCGCCTCCACCTGCCTACACTTATTAACCCCTAATCTGCCGAGCGGACCTGAGCGCTACTATAATAAAGTTATTAACCCCTAATCCGCATCACTAACCCTATAATAAATAGTATTAACCCCTAATCTGCCCTCCCTAACATCGCCGACACCTAACTTCAATTATTAACCCCTAATCTGCCGACTGGAGCTCACCGCTACTCTAATAAATGTATTAACCCCTAAAGCTAAGTCTAACCCTAACACTAACACCCCCCTAAGTTAAATATAATTTACATCTAACGAAATTAATTAACTCTTATTAAATAAATTATTCCTATTTAAAGATAAATACTTACCTGTAAAATAAATCATAATATAGCTACAATATAAATTATAATTATATTATAGCTATTTTAGGATTAATATTTATTTTACAGGTAACTTTGTATTTATTTTAACCAGGTACAATAGCTATTAAATAGTTAAGAACTATTTAATAGCTAAAATAGTTAAAATAATTACAAAATTACCTGTAAAATAAATACTAACCTAAGTTACAATTAAACCTAACACTACACTATCAATAAATTAATTAAATAAACTACCTACAATTACCTACAATTAACCTAACACTACACTATCAATAAATTAATTAAATACAATTCCTACAAATAAATACAATTAAATAAACTAGCTAAAGTACAAAAAATAAAAAAAGAACTAAGTTACAAAAAATAAAAAAATATTTACAAACATAAGAAAAATATTACAACAATTTTAAACTAATTACACCTACTCTAAGCCCCCTAATAAAACAACAAAGCCCCCCAAAATAAAAAATGCCCTACCCTATTCTAAATTACTAAAGTTAAAAGCTCTTTTACCTTACCAGCCCTGAACAGGGCCCTTTGCGGGGCATGCCCCAAGAAGTTCAGCTCTTTTGCCTGTAAAAAAAAACATACAATACCCCCCCAACATTACAACCCACCACCCACATACCCCTAATCTAACCCAAACCCCCCTTAAATAAACCTAACACTAAGCCCCTGAAGATCATCCTACCTTGTCTTCACCTCACCAGGTATCACCGATCCGTCCTGGCTCCAAAATCTTCATCCAACCCAAGCGGGGGTTGGCAATCCATCATCCGGTGGCTGAAGAGGTCCAGAAGAGGCTCCAAAGTCTTCATCCTATCCGGGAAGAAGAGGCGATCCGGACCGGCAATCAGCCAATCAGAATCAAGTTCAATCCGATTGGCTGATCCAATCAGCCAATCAGATTGAGCTTGCATTCTATTGGCTGATCGGAACAGCCAATAGAATGCGAGCTCAATCTGATTGGCTGATTGGATCAGCCAATCGGATTGAACTTGATTCTGATTGGCTGATTCCATCAGCCAATCAGAATATTCCTACCTTAATTCCGATTGGCTGATAGAATCCTATCAGCCAATCGGAAATTGGAGGGACGCCATCTTGGATGACGTCCCTTAAAGGAACCGTCATTCTTCAGTTGGACGTCGCCGGAAGAAGATGGGTCCGCGGTGGAGGACTTCAGGATGGAGCCGGTCGTCATCGGATGAAGATAGAAGATGCCGCTTGGATCAAGATGGTTGCCGGTCCGGATCGCCTCTTCTTCCCGGATAGGATGAAGACTTTGGAGCCTCTTCTGGACCTCTTCAGCCACCGGATGATGGATCGCCAACCCCCGCTTGGGTTGGATGAAGATTTTGGAGCCAGGACGGATCGGTGATACCTGGTGAGGTGAAGACAAGGTAGGATGATCTTCAGGGGCTTAGTGTTAGGTTTATTTAATGGGGGTTTGGGTTAGATTAGGGGTATGTGGGTGGTGGGTTGTAATGTTGGGGGGGGGTATTGTATGTTTTTTTTTACAGGCAAAAGAGCTGAACTTCTTGGGGCATGCCCCGCAAAGGGCCCTGTTCAGGGCTGGTAAGATAAAAGAGCTTTTAACTTTAGTAATTTAGAATAGGGTAGGGCATTTTTTATTTTGGGGGGCTTTGTTGTTTTATTAGGGGGCTTAGAGTAGGTGTAATTAGTTTGAAATTGTTGTAATATTTTTCTTATGTTTGTAGATATTTTTTTATTTTTTGTAACTTAGTTCTTTTTTATTTTTTGTACTTTAGTTAGTTTATTTCATTGTAGTTATTTGTAGATATTGTATTTAATTAATGTATTGATAGTGTAGTGTTAGGTTTAATTGTAGGTAATTGTAGGTATTTTATTTAATTAATTTAATGATAGTATAGTGTTAGGTTTAATTGTAACTTAGGTTAGGATTTATTTTACAGGTAATTTTGTAATTATTTTAACTAGGTAACTATTAAATAGTTCTTAACTATTTAATAGCTATTGTACCTGGTTAAAATAATTACAAAGTTGCCTGTAAAATAAATATTAATCCTAAAATAGCTACAATGTAATTATAATTTATATTGTAGCTATATTAGGGTTTATTTTACAGGTAAGTATTTAGCTTTAAATAGGAATAATTTATTTAAAAAGAGTTAATTAATTTCGTTAGATTAAAATTATATTTAATTTAGGGGGGTGTTAGTGTTAGGGTTAGACTTAGCTTTAGGGGTTAATCCATTTATTCGAATAGCGGTGAGCTCCGGTCGGCAGATTAGGGGTTAATAATTGAAGTTAGGTGTCGGCGATGTTAGGGAGGGCAGATTAGGGGTTAATACTATTTATTATAGGGTTAGTGAGGCGGATTAGGGGTTAATAACTTTATTATAATAGCGGTGCGGTCCGCTCGGCAGATTAGGGGTTAATAAGTGTAGGCAGGTGGAGGCGACGTTGAGGGGGGCAGATTAGGGGTTAATAAATATAATATAGGGGTCGGCGGTGTTAGGGGCAGCAGATTAGGGGTACATAGGGATAATGTAAGTAGCGGCGGTTTACGGAGCGGCAGATTAGGGGTTAAAAATAAAATGCAGGTGTCAGCGATAGCGGGGGCGGCAGATTAGGGGTTAATAAGTGTAAGGTTAGGGGTGTTTAGACTCGGGGTACATGTTAGAGTGTTAGGTGCAGACGTAGGAAGTGTTTCCCCATAGCAAACAATGGGGCTGCGTTAAGAGCTGAACACGGCTTTTTTGCAGGTGTTAGGTTTTTTTTCAGCTCAAACAGCCCCATTGTTTCCTATGGGGGAATCGTGCACGAGCACGTTTTTGATGCTGGCCGCGTCCGTAAGCAACTCTGGTATTGAGAGTTGAAGCTGCGTTAAAAATGCTCTACGCTCCTTTTTTGGAGCCTAACGCAGCCTTTATGTGGACTCTCAATACCAGAGTTATTTTTATGGTGCGGCCAGAAAAAAGCCGGCGTTAGTTTTTCGGGTCATTACCGACAAAACTCCAAATCTAGCCGTTAATGTTTTAATACATGTATATTGATGATTTGTTATTGAAATATTTTTTTTTTCTATTAGTCCCTTTAACCGTATGGTAAAATTCATTTAAGGAGATGTTATTTTTTTTTACATATTATATTAAATCCATTCATTGAAGAAAAAAAAAAAAACAGGCATTTTAATCAGAGAAAAGACATATAGCGCCATCGATCTACAGAGACTTTTTTAACTTGTCATATTATAAAAGTTTTTAAATATTACAGTTGAAAATATAATTATTACATTTGTAAATGTGCTCTCATGCTGATGTTTTCTGATTGGATAGCACTGAAACTGCGCATGTGATCTGATCAGACAACATCAGC
Organism: Bombina bombina; assembly: GCF_027579735.1. Classification (NCBI taxonomy): domain Eukaryota; kingdom Metazoa; phylum Chordata; class Amphibia; order Anura; family Bombinatoridae; genus Bombina; species Bombina bombina. Next base: position 309,382,541 of record NC_069502.1, on the reverse strand, counting down.
GTGAGGGGTTAACCCAACGTCACATAAGTCCTAAAATGCTAAACCCAAAGGTAGTTAGGAATATTTTATAGTAAATAAATCTTTTTATTTTTAAATATATATTTCTATAAATATCTGATGATTTTTTTGTCAAATATATATCTATAACTATATATCTATATAAATATAAACAGTTATATATATTTACATATATCTATGCCTATGAATATGTTTAAAAATACTAAGAAAGTGTTCTACTATGTGAAGAACATTGGAATGTAAAATATTTACAGAAAATACACAGTAAAACACATTATAACATTTAATAAAAATGATGTTTCATGTTTTAAGGTATTTGAGTGGAAAGGGCTCCAAAGTGTATATTCTGTATATGTCTATATATGTGTATACATGTGTATATATGTACTGTATGTAAATATATATATAAATACACGTGTATACAAATATATAGACATATATATAGGACATTTAATGCTTTCTGTGGCTATTGTACTCTGTGTAACTCTCTCTTTTGGTATGTGAATTAAGTCCTTAATCATTTTCTATGGGAATTGGGTTCTGAATCATCTCCTGCTAAATTCACTGCTTATTTCCATTGTCTTGTCTTTAGCTATATAATGTTCAAACCTTGTCAATACTACTAAAATTCCTAAATGTATAAGTTTACTAATGGTTTAAGCCCAGCCCCCTCCAAATTCTATTGTTTGTTAACTTTAACTTATATTATCCTGAATCAAAGTCTCCCAATTGGCCTTTTAATTGTCTTTCATCATGTCATTAACTAATTTAGTGACTGAATGCTCTGTAAATCTAACACTTCTATAGGAAAGCATTGCTGGTTTAGATATCATAATTGTAATATCTAATGTGGACATATCTTAAGTGAGCATTTATAAGTGAGGAATTAAGAATTAGGCAAAATAATTATACAAGGATTGAACAATGAGTGAACAAGGGACAAGCACTTGGCAAGTGCTGTTGTAATACTGTGTTTTTATGAGTTTCACTGTTTCCCTCTTTTGTAAAAATGTTCAATATCGTTATGTTCCTTTTTGCTACCTCTTAAACTACTCTATTCAGTTACTCCTTGCACTATTCATTAACCCATCTCTTTTACCCTTACCTCACTTTTGCTCTTATGAACTCCTAAACACTTTCTCTCTTCCCTGCATCTCATCCCACTGCAAATCTGTATCTCATCTTATGTCACTCTCCCTCTCCCTCTTACTAGCTGCTGGCGATATCTCACCTAAGCCTGGTTCCCCAATAACTTCCTATCCTAGCACGCACATGTGTGCCTTTCCATAGAGTTAGAAAACAAAACTCTGGTAACCTTACTCAAATTCCTCTTGTGCCTCTTGTATCTAGTTCCAATACCCCCCTCACTTGTGCACTCTGGAACTCTTGATCTGTTTGAAACAAGCTCACTTCTATCCATGATCTCTTTTATCTCACAATCACTCCCTCAACCTTCTGACTCTCACAGAAAACTGTCTCTCTCCCTCAGACATAGCCTCCAATTCAGTCACACTCCTAGGCCTGCAAATACACAAGGAGGAGGTGTAGGTATTTTACTTTCCTCTAGTTGCACCTTTCAACAAATAAAACCCATATCTTCCCTCAAATTTTCCTCATTGTAAACCCAAAGGAGTTGTTTATTCTCTCCCCTCTCTATACATGTTGCAGTCATATACTGCCCCCTGGCTCCTCAACTTAATTTCTGATCATTTTGCTGCCTGTCTACATTATTTACTGTCCTCATTTTTGGGGACTTTAACCTCCCTGTTGACAATCCCACTGTCTCCTCTGCAAAGCAACTTCTGCAACTCACTTCCTCTTTCAGTCTGTCACAATGGACTGACTCTCCCACTCACAAAGATGGTTACTCCCTTGATCTGATTTTTAGCTATCAAACTTCACAAACTCACCTTTTCCTCTTTCTGACCATCATCTCCTCACTTGCAACATCACAACACTCCTTGCAACTCTTCCTCCTTCTACTCCTCACACCAAACTCCACAGAAGCATTAAGTCACTAGATCAGAAACAGCTCTCAAGCTGTCTTCCATCTCCCCCTTTTCATGCCTTACCAATCTATCTGCCACTACAATTCCACCCTTACATTGGTCCTTGACAATTTGGCCCAGCTACCATAGCTCAGAAGTCAAACACTCAGCCTCAGCCCTGTCATACCACTCTGATATGCTACCTACGCAGATGTTCCCATACTGCTGAGTGAGACTGGAGAACATCTCAGAGTTCTGCTGACTTACTTCACTACAAGTTAATCTTGAACTCTTACTATTCTGCCCTTAAGCTTTCTAAACAAGATTATTTCTCTACTTTTATCTCTACTCTTTCTTCAAACTCAAACATCTGTTCTCGACTTTATAATACTCTTCTCTGCCCACCCCCATTTCCCATCACCCCATTTCCTATTACAACTTCTCTCTCAGCTCAAGATTTTGCCACAAAAAAATTGATTCCGTCAGAAACAAAATCATCTGTCAACATTCCACTAGTCTCCAACCCCTTCAGAAGCTCACAATCATCTAAAACCCACATAGCCATACATTCTGCTCTTTTGCACCTATTACTGAGGAAGAGGTTTCTGCCCTTATATTGACCTCTCAACTTACTACCTATCACCTTGATCCCATCCCCACAAAGCTACTCTACTCCCTCTCTTCTACCATTACCCCTATACTCAGACACATTCTTAACCTTTCCCTCAGCACCAGTATATTTCCTTCATCTCTAAAACATGCACTGGTCACACCTATCATCAAAAAACCTCTCAATCCAACCTCCCCATCCAACTACAGCCCTATTTCCCTATTTCCCTTTGCCTCAAAACTTATTGAAAAGCTAGTATATACACAACTATCACATTTCCATGCATCCAACTCCCTCTTTGACCCAATGCAATCTGGATTTTGCACCCAAGACTCCACAGAGACAGCAATCGTTAAGGTTACAAATGACCTACTTACAGCAACATCAAAAGACCACTTCTGTCTGGACCTTGATTCTGTGGTCAGTATTCCATTTTTGTTGATTTCAATGTTTATTTTGGATCATTGTCCTGCTGGAAGATCCAACCACGGCCCATTTTAAGCTTTCTGGCAGAAAATCTGTTGCCCTTTAAAAACACTTTTTACATAGGGAAATTATTTTAAAAAATGCACCGTTATAAAATAAAAAAGCAACATCTTCTGTTTATGGGATACTAATATCCTGTACACGAAATCTTGTTCCTAAAAAGAAAAGAACAAGCCTAAAGATAACATATTTTTTAAAATATCAAACTTACTAGACGAGATCTATCTTTTTTATACAAATACGTATTCGTCCGAATATTGGCCCATTTATCTGCATACCAAGCAGACAAATGAAAATAGAACAAATTTTGGAATGTATCTATTTTTTTATGTTAATTATTGACATTTGTTAAATTTTTGTTCAGAACTTTTGGTGCCAAAAAAAAGGGCAGAGAACACAGAAGAGGGTGAAGGAGCTAAACTCATTTGACAAATTATCTTCTTTTGTTTGCAGTGATGTACAGGGGGTCTGACCATTCATGTGTACAACTTCCCCTGTCCAATCTTGACAGAACATCACTAAATGATTGATGTGAGAGCCAGGAAGTCAGGCATTAAATCCCAAACAGGCTTTTCCAATCCATTAGCATTAATCTAGCATAGGGAGGTGATAGTCTACTGCAGTGATTTGCAACCTTTTTTTTACCGTGGCACACTTTTTTTACATTAAAAAATCCTGTGGCACACCACCATCCCAAAATTTTAGAAAATCACACATTGTAGCCTAATACAGGATATATATATGTGCTGTGCTGTCATGTCATGCCTTCTACAAACTATACATGACATATTGACATTCATTCACAAACAATCATAATGATTGTCTGTGAATGAATGTCAATGTCATGGTTGTAAATGATGCCTGATGAGCCTGTCACATATCTCCCAATATTTCAAAATTTGAAAGAGGGACACCACCTCACTGTTGTCAGTCTGCCGCGGTACACCTGAGGATCTCTCACGGCACACTAGTGTGCCACGGCACACTGGTTTAAAAACACTGGTCTACTGCACATCAGTCATGTTCAATTAATTTCACTTCAACTTTTGAGCAGTGCAGTTGTGTGTGCCAATCTGAGTTTGCTGTGCTGTTTTTGCTGTAAACTTGTACAGAATCAGACTTTTTCTTGCAGTGCACACATACTGCATTATTTTTGTTTCCACTCTGGGTACCATTTAATTATAATTTTCCTTTATTTTAGCATTACAGAGTTGTAGCTTAAGACAATTAATAATATAGCAGTGGGGCATAACTGTGTGACTGCTGCTGCCCTTATTTTGGGAAAATAATTGTTTTTATTTAATTTTATCCTTTGTGTGCAGTAAAACATTTCTATATATGTGTAGTCAGTTAAACTTAATTTAAAACTACATGTATAATTTTGCTGTGGAGACATAGTGACTGATAGCTACTGGCCTCCTCGCTTTTTTGGGGGTGCAAAACAATTAGAATTACAATTTAGCCCTTTGTGTGCATGAAAACAGTTCTATCTTATTGCAGTCAGTTAAACTTTAATTTAAATGCTGCACATACACTTTTTTTCTGTGGGACCATAGCCTGCTACTGCTCTGGCCTCCTTGCATTTTTTTGGGGGTGCCAAAAAATGTAGACTTAAACATTGTGCAAAAAAACCCCACCCGGTTCTATTATATTGCACTCAGTTAATCTTTGACTACAATAAAAAAAAATGGTTTTCTGCACACAAAGGGTTAAAGTGTAGTTCAAACTTTTTTAGCACTGTTGCATGAAAACAGTTCTATTTTATTGCAGTCAGTTAAACTTTAATTTGAAAGCTGCACATAAACTTTTTCTGTGGGGCCATAGCCTGCTACTGTAATGACTTCCTTACTTTTTTGGGGGTGAAAACAAATTTAGAATTAAACTTTAACCCTTTGTGTGTAGAAAAAGTTTTATTTTAGTGTAGTCAGTTAAACTTTAATTTAAAAGCTGCATGTTTACTTTTGCTTAGGGGACATAGCCTGTGACAGATGGGTAGGCCTGTTGACTTTATCTGGGGGAAAACGCATTTCAATGAACGTTTAACCCTTTGTGTGCAGAAATATTTCTATTTTCTTTCAGCTAGTTTTAAACTGCACTTTTACTTTATTATGTTGCTGTCGGGGCATATTCTTTAACTGGTAGGTACGCCTGCTGCTTTTTTTAGTTGGCACACATACGTTTTAAATAAACCCTTTTTGTGTAGCAATATTTCTATTTTCTTTCAGTTAGTTTTAAACTAAACGTTTACATTATATTGATGTAAGAGCATAGCCTGTGACTGAAGGGTAGGCCTGCATACTTTTTTTTTTAAATACACATAACTTTTAATTAAAGTTTAACCCTTTTTTGTACAAAATATATTTTTCTTTCCTGTAGTAAGTGTATATTACTGCAATTTTTTTTTACTAATGTTTTCTATATTTATCTAGTAAACATTATACATCTAAATAATTATATATTTATATATATATATATATATATATATATATATATATATATATATATATATATATATATATATATATACAGTATATATATATATATATATATATATACACAGGGTTTGAAAAAGTTGCCCAAGAGCTAGTGGTCCGTAAACTTGTATTACGCCGTTATATGCTTCTAATATAGTATTAAGATTAAAACATTCTTTGTATACAATTATATACTAATAAATATTTTTACTGAAATATTTTTTTCATTGAGAGTTTTATGTTTAAAGTATAATTTTTCATGTTACATTTTTATACAAATTAAATATGACATGTCAAACATCATGAGAAAACATTAAACTTATAGCATATATATACAAGACTCTTTTCATCTTTGATCTTCTTCCTTATGAACTGTTCCAAGAGTGCATCTCTCAATATTCAAGTAACTTTAGGAGGCATATAATTACATCTCTACAGAAATCTGACAGTCAATTCAGTAAATTGTCACATGTAGATATTAACTCAACAATTAATGCTGCATAAAGAAACAGAAAAATAATAGTAAAAAGAACTTTGAGCCCACAATTATTGCTTCTGATATAAAGAAATCTCAAGATATAACATTGCATAGGGGTTCCATCATCCTCTAATTTCAAGACTAGCAGTGGGTTGTTACTTTTATGACACATAAGATAGGGAGTTCCAACCTATACATATAATTAGGAAGTTGAACTTCCCAAAGAATTGAGCTATTAATTTTTAAACCTCATTTCTTTCTTCCTCCACCCTGCTAATCCTACGTTCCCTATCCTCCGCGTATATAATCCAAGGTTCCCATATAAGTAGGAAACTATCTTTTTGGTTCAAAAACTCAGCGGCCAGACTTTCCATTTGATAGAAGAGAGCAATCTTGTGTTCAATAATATTATAATGTAGTAACTCAGATTTCCAATATTTGGCAATACAGTGTCTAGCTTCATTGCATATAAAATGTACTGACTTATTTTGTTTATAGTTAATCCCTTTCAATGGAAAGTGTAATAGGGCTTGTTCAGGGAGAATATCAATTTCCCAGTGGAATAAGGTGCTTAAGAGTTTGCCAATTTGTATCCAGATGTGATTAATTTTAGAGCAATGCTACCATACATGAAGGTGTGTTTCATCCTCCCCACATCCTCTGAAGCATAAGTTAGTCGCTATACATTTTGAGTTATAGAGCCGTGTAGGGTTTAAGTACCACCTAAAAGCTATTTTCATATAATTTTCTTTAAGGGATGCACTATGGGAAAATGAGGAGCTCTCTCTGAGTGTTTTTATCCAAGTTTGAACTGGCCAATCTTGTCTTAGTTCTTCTTCCCATCTAATCATGGTCTGAATCTTAGTGTCTCTGTTGGTCATGTTGAAGGATGGGTTATTGTAATCACCATTTTATAGTTTGGGATTCTCGTATCCTGAAGATATATTTGATATAATATATATTATCAGTTTATTGTACATATACATTGAGGGCGCCCCCTATCTAGTAGAGTTATATTTAAGACACACTTTGTTGTGTGTTTTACTTTTTGGCCACCTAGGGGTTGTCGACCAGAACTAACATGTTATCTGCCTTGGAAAGATCCAATAGGAGATGAAATAATACCAATTTTGATAAAATAGAAAGCCAGACTGAGAATGAATCTGATCCATCTATGCAATCATTGTTTAATAAATTAGAGAATCTATTGAAGGTTGAGCACAGACATTGGTGGGACTCTGAAACCCTATAAAAATATAAAACAAGAAAACAAATACCCAGAGGTCTTAGAGTGCTCAAAAACTGTTATTTTAAAGACAATAGTGAAGTCCTCAAAGAATGGGAAGATGCCCTCAATGTCTGTGCTAACACTTTTATGGATATTTTGATTAAACATCGTAAAAATCTATATAATGAAGTTGGCATTGAGATAGATAAAACACACAAAAACCTGGAAAAATTTATTGACCACACTGATTTTGAGAAACTAAGAAAATCAGCTTATGATCATGCTGAAGAATATCAAAATGAAATTATCAAAAGGAAACACAAAAAACTGGTGAGAGATGAAGGAGATTATTCCAAGGGTGAAGTATATACCTTCAATCAAATTAGTAATAGGAGAAACATGGATAATCCGCCCACAGATAATACTATGAGAAATGCATCCAAATATACACCTAGAGGATTTAATGACACCTATCCCCATATGAGATGGACTAATGACAATGAATATAGACACATAGGGCGACATATGAATACACAACAAAGACCCCCACAATAAGACCATAATGTATTTAGAAACAATAGACAAGATTACTCTGACAATGAACCTAGACACTTTGACCAACCTTATAAAGGTGATTTTTCTGGACACCGCCAATCTTTTGTCAATACACATTTTAACTATGATAGACATTATGAGAACAGACAACAACACTATCAGCCTAATAGCTCTAACTCATATAATTCTTGGAACAAAACAAATGAACAAAATAGGATATATAAACGGAATGATGATAATACACATCACAAATCCTCTGAGTATATGGGACATCACTCTCAGAGATCGACCAACCAAAATCACACCGATAGACCATAGAATGTTAACACTAATATGTATATGGATAGGTCTCATACTAAAGAAAAGACTACATATAATGAACCTAGACCCTCTAACCAAACACATCAATTTAGAACTAATGATAGATCTTTCGAGTCAGCTAATAGATTTCAACCACTTACTTTCGAGAACCATCATTCTGACAATAACCCCTCCACATCTTACAATGAAGAACATTGTACCACTCCTTTTTTAGGGATGGGCCCAGACCATCGGGTAGAACAATGGTCTATGTCCCCCCGTCCACCAAGACAAAAAAGAACACACACAAACGAGGGAATAGAGGAAAATCCTCAACCATCAAAAAAGAAAAACTATTAAAATATAAAAAGGGTATTTTCAACTTATCTGACCATGTACTCTCTAATGATGAGATCAGAGTACTAGGTAAGGGACTTTCTTTTAGCCCCTCCAATAGTCCCAATATGTTCCAACTCTTTGTGGATATCAATAGCTTTACCAGAAAGCTATCTCTCCAGAAATACTTTGCTGAAAAACGCCTGAAAAACACAGATACTAGACCTATTATCCTCAATTCTATGGATAAACATCTGAGAGATGGCGTGATTGGGTTTGAACCTGACACTCTATTGGACCAACTTACTAATAATTACATACGTACAGACATTAGACCCAAATCAAACTTCAATCCCCCGCACATTAAAAATTCCCATATTAGCATCTTTCAATCGATGGTGCTGAAAGACCTTGAGAGATTACCTAAAAAATCCAAATATAAACATAATTTAAGTCCTGGGGAACGCCAGGCTCTCAGATTGTTGACTATGAATAAGAACATAGTTATTCGCCAGGCGGACAAAGGGGGAGGGACAAGATGGATTATATTCTTGAGGCCGATAGAATCTTGAAAGATGATAGCTATTATAAGATACTAGCAAAAGATCCCACGTTGATTTACCAAAAACAACTGCATTGTCTTCTATTGGAAGGCTTTGATGAGGGTATTATATCTAAAAAAGAGAAGGATTACCTGTATACAAAAAATCAGAATGTAGCGTTCTACTATCACCTTCCCAAGATACATAAAAACACATCTAACCCTCCTGGATGCCCAATCGTGGCGGGCATCGATAGCCTTACAGATCATCTTTCTGCCTATGTAGATTCATTTTTACAGAAACATGTGATTAATTTGCCTTCATTTATTAGAGACTCTATAAACATATAATGGTGAGAGGTAGGGAGTTGGTTTTGTCTGGCCTCGCGTAGGCCTGAGCATATGGGGGGGGGGTGCAGTGGGCAAGAGCCGCTAAAAATGGGGGGGGGGGGAGGGAAAAAGGGAGGGCAGAGCTAGCTAGGATGCTGGTAAAGTAACATACATAGTAACGTAGTAACATAGTAGATAAGGTTGAAAAAAGACTGAAGTCCATCGAGTTCAACCTATAAAGTGATAACTACAAGGTCATAAGACCTAATAGTGTAAGGAGCTTCAATATGGGGATTGAGTAGCAGTAGTACTGTGGTTTGAAACTATGCAAGAGCTGGGAAATGTACCTCTAGGCTAGCTACCAAGAGGAAATACCATTTCAATAACATTGAGCTAGTCTATTGGGATCAAGGACCACACTGAAAGAACATAAGTATCTATACATAAGCTGTATCTACAAGCTGGAGACTCTGGATTATACTTGTTGCAATGCCCAAGCTGCATCTAAATACTAGTGGCACTATACCATACTAATCACTGCTATACACACAGACTGTACTCAACAACTGGAAACACTATATTAGACTTGTTACTAAACACAGATTGTGCCTATAAAGTAAAGGGCTCTGTACAAGACTTACTATTATTCCTAAGATGTACCTGCATACTAGAGTCACTAAATTAGGCTAGTCACTATACCCAAACTGTGCCTATAACCTAAGGAGCGCGGTAGTATACTTGTCATTATGCACAATCTATACTTGAACACAAAAGGTACAGTATTAGACTTATTACTATGCATAGGATGTACCGAAGTGCTAGAGGACCTTTATTAGACTTGTGACTACTTGCAAGTTGTACTTATATTCTAGAGGGCACTGTGCTAGATAAGTTACTATACACCAACTATCCCTTCATACAAGAGGCATGCACAATAACTGTGAACAGCAAGAACCATAAAGAGAATAATTATATAGTATGGTAGTACCGGTATATAAGACAGTTGTATATGTATAATAAAGCATCATAGTAGTATTAAAGAACCACCCCCAATCAAGCAAATGTGTCCGACCATAAAACCAGAATTTGGCAAAATATAGCTTCTATAAAACCATAGATGAACAAACAGGGGGTTCCAACCATATATATATATATATATATATATTAGTAGCCAGGCTGCAACAGGTACATATCACTTTTAAGCTTGGCGTGATGCACTAGCCTGGTGAGGTGGTTTAAAAAAACTAGTTTAACTAGCACTTGAGGTAATGCTTGGGCTCCTAAGCATTATTTTCAACCTGCAGTCTAACGGTTGGGGTCTCTAGGTATTTATAAAAAGGAGTAATATTTCAACTGCAAACTAACTAATGTAAAACCGCAAGGGAACAGTATGGAGAACTAAGACAGTATATCACAAGGCATAAACCATTCCAAGCAAGTGTATAGTTATATTGTCATGAAAGATATACAACAGTTTATGCCAGTTCTTGTAGAGACTAGGTTGCCAGGAGCCACACTAGAAAAAAGAGAAGTACCTGATCCTTAAGCTAAAGAGGTAGCAAGAAGTCTTATCAAATAAAAATAAGAACATAACCTGTACATGAAAAGTATCATATGTCCAGGGATTTGACTTATTGATATAGTTGGAAGATGTGGGGATATGTCACTAGACTGTTTTTCTTGTGTAAGTTTGTGTATATAATGTTGCTCAACCATGTTTCCAGGAGGTACAAGTAGGGAGATGGGGTATATCAGATAAACCAGTATAAATTAGTGCTCTTCGATAGTTTTATGTGAAACCCAAAACAGGCTATTGTGAAGTGGGTGCGATTTCACTGTCTTCTACCTTCGCTATTCCTCCCATAATAAAGATAATACTCTGGAGGGCTAAGTCAACATAACTGAGCAACGAAACTATTGCAATACCCATCGGAAAATGCTGCTTTTTGTGTGTAATCGAAACCTACAGTAAATTGTAAACAAGTAAAGGACATAATTCACTCCTAACATAAACATATCAGTGCGGAGTAATATATTAACTGATATAACTACTTATAACACTACATTGACCCAGTAAAAATGAATATAACCAGTTTACAAATGTACAATTTCACAACACCGAAACCCAAATAACCTCTATGTCCATGAAGAGAGCAGAGTCTCTAGATTAACCGATGCCAACTGTTGGCAATTGGAACATGGAGGTAGTGAGGAGCGTGATGGCAATGGCAATGATTTCTAGTCTGTTAGTGCGGGCAACAACACCTCCTAATGGAAATTTACTCTCAGGCATTGTCAATAAGGTAAAGGAGGGTTGCCGCTGTTCGCGCCAAGCTATAACCGACAACTCAGACAGACTCCAGAAGCTGCTGTCAAAGTAAGCATTATTACACTTCCGATCTGTATGACAACCAGCTACCCCAGCAAATATGTATTTCAGGTCCCCTGATAGTTGCTCCGGAATGGTGAGTGGCGTGTTTGGGGTTGTTAGGATCTCTCTCCACTGCGCCTGTAAGCTAGAGTTACAGTCATCCTGTGTGAACGAGTCTGTGACCTCTATAGTAGCAAAGGCCAACGCGGGGTCAGGAGACCAATCCGCCGCATGAGTGTGCAAAGTGTCCACTGGTTGTGTAGCGGGGTATGGTGCACCATCTCCAAGATAGGGATGTGTATTAGGTTGCGCTACTGGAGGACGGCTTCTCAGTATTGTGAGGTTAGGTGGAGGAGTATCCTGTAAAATAGGCTCCTTGTCAGACTGCGGTGCTTTAGGCTCTGAGGTTGTTACCCTTAAAATGAGCTGGGGTAGCTCAGTGAGATCCGTCTCTGCCGCCATATTAGGAATTGAGCTAACCTCCACTCTAAGCTGATCTCTGACAGCAAGCTGTAGATCAGAGAAACAGCTATCCATCTTCTCCCCAAAGATGTTCAAAGATGTGAGGATCTGTTCATAAAAATCTACCATATCTGCTTGGGTAGAGAGGGGTGCTATATGAATGACGGTGCAGCTTTAGGTCTGGCAGTCTCCTCAGCCTCGTGGTGAAGTCCGACAGCAGTCCTTAAAAATTATTGTAATTGACCTGTAAAGATTCAGTAAGCTGTAGAAAATGGGTTACTGACCCTGCTCATGAGTGCATATCAGTAGATTCGGTAAAAAATACAAACTATGGTCTCCATCAGGTTATATATTGAGAGATATTTCAGGAGCTCATAAGAAGTGCGTCTGATCTCCTCAGTGGCTAGCTCCGCCCCCCAAATTTAATTGATTTTAAAGTTGTATCTATGCATTATCTGAAGTAATATATTTATCTATAATGCTAATATTATGACATGTAATATATTAAAGGGATACTAAACCCCAATTTTTCCTTTCATGATTAAGACATGAACTTTCTAATTTACTCCTATTTTCAATTTTATTTGAAAAAGCAGGAAACTAAGCATAACAGCCAGCTCATTTTTGGTTCAGCACCTGGGTAGCGATTGCTGATTGTTGGCTAAATGTAGCTACCAATCAGCAAGCACTACCCAGGTGCTAAACCAAAAATGGGCCGGCTCCTAACCTTATATTTCTGCTTTTTCAAATAAAGATAGCAAGACAACGAAGAAAATTTGATAATATGAGTAAATTAGACATTTGCTTAAAATGACATGCTCTACCTGAATCGTGAAAGAAAAAAAATGGGTCTAGTATCCCTTTAAGTTGAATACTGTATGTATTCTTATATTAGAGTTATATTAAAACACTAATATTATCTCAGGTACAGTAGGGCCCCTCTTTACAGCACACCCCTTTAAGGCGTTCCACTTATAAATCAGTCTTCAGTTCTGCCCATGGTTATTATGTTCCATGTTTTTACCTCCCTTTCAGTGGTTTTTGGCTTTGATGTTAACCCCTTAATGACCGGACCATTTTTCAATTTTCTTACCCTTAATGACAATGGCTATTTTTACATTTATGCAGTGTTTGTGTTTAGCTGTAATTTTCCTCTTACTCATTTACTGTACCCACACATATTATATACAGTTTTTCTCGCCATTAAATGGACTTTCTAAAGATACCATTATTTTCATCATATCTTATAATTTACTATAAAAAAAATTATAAAATATGAGGAAAAAATTGAAAAAACACACTTTTTCTAACTTTGACCCCAAAAATCTGTTACACATCTACGACCACCAAAAAACACCCATGCTAAATAGTTTCTAAATTTTGTCCTGAGTTTAGAAATACCCCATGTTTACATGATCTTTGCTTTTTTTTGCAGGTTATAGGGCAATAAATACAAGTAGCACTTTGCTATTTCCAAACCACTTTTTTTCAAAATTAGCGCTAGTTACATTGGAACACTGATATCCGTCCGGAATCTCTGAATATCCCTTGACATGTATATATTTATTTTTAGAAAGCAACCCAAAGTATTGATTTATACCCATTTTGGTATATTTCATGCCACCATTTCACTGCCAAATGCGAGCAAATAAAAAAAAATCGTTCACTTTTTCCCAAATTTTGTCACAAACTTTAGGTTTCTCACTGAAATTATTTACAAACAGTTCGTGCAATTATGGCACAAATGGTTGTAAATGCTTCTCTGGGATCCTCTTTGTTCAGAAATAGCAGACATATATGGCTTTGGCATTGCTTTTTGGTAATTAGAAGGCCACTAAATGCCGCTGTGCACCACACGTGTATTATGCCCAGCAGTGAAGGGGTTAATTAGGGAGCTTGTAGAGACCTTGAAGGGTTAATTTTAGCTTTAGTGTAGTGTAGTAGACAACCCAAAGTATTGATCTAGGCCCATTTTGGTACATTTAATTACACCATTTCACCGCCAAATGCGAGCAAATAAAAAAAAAAGTTAAAATGTTCACAATTTTAGGTTTCTCACTGAAATTATTTACAAACAGCTTGTGCAATTATGTCACAAATGGTTGTAAATGCTTCTCTGGGATCTCCTTTGTTCATAAATAGCAGACATATATGGCTTTGGCGTTGCTTTTTGGCAATTAGGAGGCCACTAAATGCTGCTGCGCACCACACTTGTATTATGCCCAGCAGTTAAGGGGTTAATTAGGTAGCTTGTAGAGAGCTTGCAGGGTTAATTTTAGCTTTAGGGTAGAGATCAGCCTCCCACCTGACACATCCCACCCCCTGATCCCTCCCAAACAGCTCTCTTCCCTCCCCCACCCCACAATTGTCCCCGCCATCTTAAGTACTGGCAGAAAGTCTGCCAGTACTAAAATAAAAGGTGTTTTTTTGTTTTTTTTGTTTTTTTTATTATTCATCTGTGATGGACCCCTGCCTTAGCCCCCAACCTCCCTGATCCCCCCCAAACAGCTCTCTAACCCTCCCAACCTACCTATTTGCGACCATCTTGGGTACTGGCAGCTGTCTGCCAGTACCCAGTTTTCCCAAAAAAAGAGAGGTTGTTTTTTTTTTCTTTTTTTTTTTCTTAAATACATAGTTTTCTGTAGTGTAGCTTCCCCCCCCCAATAACCCCATCCCCCTACCCTAGCAGATCCTATTAGTATTTTTTTTTTAAAAAATGTTTTCTGCCCCCCTCTCTCTTCTTTAATCATTGGTGGCAGTGGTTGCTGTGCGCGCGCGCACACACACACATGCACGCGCGCGCGCCCCCACAGGCCCCCCTCCGCATGCTCCCAGCATCCGGCGTGCACAAAGCACTTGCAGGAACCGGATGCCGGGTAGCGATGGGCCGCCCACCCACCTCCCTTGAAAGCTCCCACCCACCAACGAACGGCACTATCGCTACCGGTGCAGAGAGGGCCACAGAGTGGCTCTCTCTGCATCGGATGCTTGTTAAAGGGTATTGCAGGATGCCTCAATATCGAGGCATCACTGCAATACCCTGAGAGCTGCTGGAAGCGATTGCGATCGCTTCCAGCACTCTCTTAAACAACTGACGTACCAGGTACGTCCATTGTCACTAACTGTTAGTTTTTGCAGGACGTACCTGGTACGTCAGTTGTCATTAAGGGGTTGATGATTTATTTTATTTATGAATAATTGTTTTACAGATATTTCCATATCTGTGCAGTTATAAAAAATTATTATTGTATATAACTAACTGCAATTGTGTGGAAATCATCAAACCAGAAGGTAAACTAGGAAAATCAAATATATTTTTTATTGATTTCATACTTTTACTAATTTTAATAAAATTAGCGTTTGCCTGTCTGGTAAATGTGATCTGTTAACCAAAACTTCTGACACTTCTCTGCCAACCTCCTGGGATGAAAGGCAAAGAATGACTGGGGGATGGGGGAAGTGGGAGAGGTATTTAAGCCTTTGGCTGGGGTGTCTTTGTCTCCTCCTGGTGGCCAGGTTCTGAATTCCCAAAAGTAATCAATGCAGCTGTGGTCTGAAAATATGTGAAGAAAATATTGACCAAAAAATCCTTTAAAAATCACTCAATAAAAACAACAGCATTAACTCTTGCAAAAGTAATTTAAAACTTTTATTAGGTTTCAAATTTTCCAGGTATTAAAACATTTTATATATGAGATTGTAATAAACCAGAGAATAACTTTTCTTAACGTATAGGCCTAGGGCACAAGCATAATGCAGGCACACAATAATGTTGACAGAACAACAAAAATATAATCTGATGTCCATCTGTATCTGTTCTATGATCCTGTAAAAATAAAAACAAATATTACATAAACATGGGCACTCTGTGCTGATTGCTTAGTCTCAAGCAGAACTTTAAAGGGATATTCCAGCCAAAATTGGAAACCACATGAGTGCATTTTGGTATTGAACAGAAGCAATTTTGTAATATACATGCATTAGCAAAAATGCTTATAATACAAGCTATAGCTGTTTCAAAAGTGTATTTAAGTATGCACCGTGCACCAGCATTTTAAACACAGCACTTGCTCAGAGAGCCTATGGTGCTTGTACCATCTGGTAATGACTCAATTTGTTAATTGCTGACATGATACAAGCTCCACTGATGATCTGAGCAGCTGCAATATTTAATATGTGGGTGCAATAAAAATATCTAGCTATGCTTCACATGCACGTGCAGAGAAAAATGTTAACACTTAAACAGTGATAACTCTTAATAGAAGCATTTTTGCCAATACATGTATATTGAAAATATGTTTCTATTCAAAGATGCAATAAATCTATGTGCATTTATATTTTGACTGGAATGTCCCTTTAATTTGTAGAACTAAAAATGTGAATCTGACAAAAAAATAACACACACCTTTATTTCAACATCAATGTTGTGATGAATACTAAAAAAAAAAATATTTTTAAACTGGCATAAATTCTCATGTAAATTTTCATCTAGATATTAAAATATTTGGCCACAATCCTAATCAGACAGATTTTGTGTCACTGCATGCCAATGGAATGCTTAACCCCTTGTACATCACTTGTCTTTGAATTGGGATTGTGCTATTAAATGCGCGGTCTTGCCGCCAGCGTCGAGACAATACTATTTACGGTGACAAGATGGGAAGGTATGTGGCAGGACATGTGTTATTTTAAAAAAGAAAACCCTTAATGAGCGGTAACGTACATGATATGTCTCTTTCGTTAAGGGGTTAATATAATTAAGATATTTATATTTTACTTCTCTAGAAATGTTGACTATTTGATACCCTCTGTTGTAATATTAATATTTGGTTTTGTTCCTAGACTTTTGGAGCTAAAAGAGGGAAAGTCACAGTGTGCAGCTTATTTCCTTCTTATTTGCGGTTTTTTTCTTTTACAAAATGTAAAGTAATGTGCTATCTAGATATGCCATATTATAAAAAAGATCTTCATATCCCCACTTCCCCTCCCAACGGAATATAAAACAGCAGAGTCATATTTAGTAATTTTATTTACTTCTGTGATATTCCCCTGCTGTGTGAGGTGCTTGCTTATTTAAAGGGACATAAAACAGCCAGATTACAAGTGGAGCGCTAAAAGGCGCACAAGAGATATTAGTGCTACACTGAGTAATATCAGAACACGCTAATGTGAGCTGTTTAATGTGAGCTGGTATTACAATTAAAGTACTTCCAACAAACAAAAGAGTAGACCCTTTTTAAAAACATATACTTGCAGCTGATGCTGCTAAAATTTTTGCTGGAATTGAGGATAGAATACCACCGCCTTTAACGCAGTCTTACGGTGACAATAGTGGCTGTTTCAAGCACCCAACACAATGCGTCAGAAAATACAGAGTCCCCGTTGACAGTCAAACAAAAGTCAGGCCCCGGTCCATAGAGAGTGAGATAACATAATTAACATTCGGCAGTCCATAGCTCACCTCTCCTCCTCAGGGTAGACTCTGGTGCTGAAGCCTAAACACTGCTCCAGTGTAGTCCAATTCCCTCGTTCCAGCACAGCCGTATCCTCCAAGTGCTCAACCCGGTATCAGACAAGTAAATCCAATCCAAAAATGAAATCCGGGGAGTCCATTTGTATAAAATCAATTTCTTTTATTGTGCTGACATGTGACGCTGCCGGCACCATCAGGATGTTTGAGGATTAGTGGGTCTGGAGTTTGGGAAACGCTGTTGAGCATATTTTAAATGCATAGCAATAAAAGAAATTGATTTTATACAAATGGACTCCCCGGATTTCATTTTTGGATTGGATTACAATTATAGTGTAATCTACTGTATGTGAACGCAAACTCGCATTGCGCTCACAAGAGTACCCTTTCATAGGCTCCAATGGGAGCCCCGTTCTGATGCCGTCAGAGAAGGCATCAGAACCTAAGCGCAGCAAAGGGGGTAAGTAGAGCAGCGATGGCAGCAAATATAAATATATATGTATATGATTATATACATATATTCATGTGTTTATATGTGTATATTCACATATTAACACATAAATATATATGTATATAAGCATATACATATATATACTTACTGGGAACACACAGTTCCCATAGAATATCCCACTCCCACCAACTTTACCCCCAAAATACTGCCTAGTGCAGTTATTTTATTAAAGGGATAGGAAAGTCAAAATTAAACTTGCATGATTCAGATAGAGCATGTCATTTTAAGACACTTAAATTTACTTCTATTTTAAAATGTGCTTCGTTCTCTTAGTATCCCTTGTTAAAAATGAATACACACATATCATACACTAGTAGGAGCTGCTGCTAATTGGTGCCTGCACACATTTGTCTCTTGTGATTGGATAACTAGATGTGTTCAGCTTCCTGACAGTAATGCTGTCCCTTCAGCAATGGATAACAAGAGAATGAAGCAAATTTGATAGTTGAAGTAAATTGGTTCTATCTAAATCATAAAAGAAAATTGTAGGGTTTACTATCCCTTTAAAAAATAAAAAATTATCAAAAAAAAACAACAAAGTTTGACAAAGACTGACGTTAAAAAGTTCCATTTATTTGAAATACAAAAGTTTAAAAAGCGGAGGCACTCTCCAAGGTTCCAAAAGGACAACAATCCCTAAATGGCAGCTAACATGTTTCGGCTAAAACAAGCCTTAATCATAGCTAAAGGCTATAGACAACCTACAAGCTTTAAAAGAGAAACCTTAGCATTTGACACAGGTTAAAAACAAAGAGGGGGAGTGTTCTATATTTAGCAATACATTAGCCCTCACAGGCATGCAGAGGAGAAAATACTACATTAGCCCTAATATATGGTGTAAACATCTTGAAATGCTAGACACTTTATAACTGGAGAAAAAATTATAAATCTATTGCAGATAATGTGATAAAATGAAATACATAAGTAAGAAAAAAATATAATATATATATATACATAATAAATCACAACATGCATCACGAAATATATTCATAAATGCTTATTAATGTACATAGATGTGAAGAAGCTAAGACATTCTGTGTTGTGCAAAAGAAATTACAAAAGTTACAGAAAAAAATTCTGTCGAAAGCTTATATGGATGATCAAAGCTATACAAACATTGACATATATACACCCTAGTACATATATATATATATATATACACAATGGTGAGATCAATAGTTTCACTCCAAGTAATTGATCAGATCGTACTCCAAGTTTAAGCCAAGTGGAACTCTAGTCTGGAGAGTAAATATCCAATACATCTCTCTTTTTTTGTAGAAGTTAGGTTCTGTCAGTATCAATGGTGATGGAGTGAGGGCGCTAACTATAGCTGAAGGAATAGTTAGATAAAGTGTACTTTAAAGACTAGTTAGGTGTGAACTTCCTAAATTTTCTAAGTGAAGTGTATATAGATTATTTATCTAATATTGCTCATGAGCCGTGTAAAGTGCAGAGTGCTTTACAAAATTCTTGTGTGAATCCTCTTATTTGACAGAATTATCTATAATTGAAATAAAAAAAGAAAAATTGTGTAGAAAATAATTATCCTATAAAGTGCTATGTGTTATTCAAAAATACAAAGTGCATGTATTAATTCTATGTTAAATAACAACAATTTATATAGTTAGTGCAATGTGCAAAGAATTGATCAATCAAGTAAAATACAATATTTGGGGATAGATTGTTAAAATCCAATTAATGTGACTATGAGCAGAGATGTATATGAAAAGACCCACTATAAGATATGTATAAAAGTTAGAATATTTTATTAAAAATTATGAATCCAATAATATAAATCAATAACCTCATCTGCTGTGGGACGTCTCCCAAAATAATAAAAAAACACAGTATTCTTATTGATATATCAATATATTATACTCAATAGACACAATAGATGTATGTCGTTATAAGCACGCCAGTATGTCTCGCAGCAGCCCCATTATTGAATGTCAATAAGTAATTGTGGCGATTTTCACCAGCTAAAACAGGCCGTAATAAAAAAGTTCAAAAGATGCAAAATTTTCAGTTGATACTTTGTGAAAAACTGCCCTTAGTGCTATGCACGCAGTTATATTGTAGCTTATTGACACATTATACTTTCCAGAGTAAAACAGTTCCTATAATGCACCATTGGTTAGAGTTACCTTATTTACTTTATAGTTGCAGTTCTTTTGACAGCTTGACTAATACCTTTTTTTGCTTCTTTGTAAATGCAGTTCATCTTGCAGCTTGGCTGGCAATATTCTCAGCTCTGCCGCATGTATTCGGCGTCTGACGTCACACTCCCCAGTGGGAGGATGCAATATGATGGTTCCTCTTTTCAGTTTGCTCCGGTGGTTCCTTATTCTTCCGGATAGTAGTATAGTAGAATGAAAGAAACTGCCCTTAGTGCTGTGCACGCAATTTTAGTGTAGTTTTCAAAGGTTTAGTTGATCAGTAGTAAAGTGCAAGTAAAAAGATATATGAATAACCCGGGTTATATGTGTACAATCTGGTCCTTAGATTGACAGCATTAAAAGTTCATAAAATATAAACAAACAAGTCACACAGCTCGACGCGTTTTGCTCTATACAGAGCTTTATCAAGGTCAGACGCCGAATACATGCGGCAGGGCTGAGAATATTGCCAGCCAAGCTGCAAGACGAACCACATTTACAAAGAAGCAAAAAAAAGGTATTAGTTAAGCTGTCAAAAGAACTGCAACTATAAAAAAAATAAGGTAACTCTAACCGATGGTGCATTATAGGAACTGTTTTACTCTGGAAAGATATATATAATGTGTCAATAAGCTACAATATAACTGCGTGCATAGCACTAAGGGCAGTTTTTCACAAAGTATCAACTGAAAAATTTGCATCTTTTGAACTTTTTTATTACGGCCTGTTTTAGCTGGTGAAAATCGCCACAATTACTTATTGACATTCAATATTGGGGCTGCTGCGAGACATACTGGCGTGCTTATAATGACATACATTTATTGTGTCTACTGAGTATAATATATTGATAGATCAATAAGAATACTGTGTTTATTATTTTGGGAGACGTCCCACAGCAGATGAGGTTATTGATTTATACTATTGGATTAATAATTTTTAATAAAATATTCTAACTTTTATACATATCTTATAGTGGGTCTTTTCATATACATCTCTGCTCATAGTCGCATTAATTGGATTTTAACAATCTATCCCCAAATATTGTATTTTACTTGATTGATCAATTTTTTGCACATTGCACTAACTATATAAATTGTTGTTATATAACTTAGAATTAATACATGCACTTTGTATTTTTGAATAACACATTGCACTTTATAGGATACTTATTTTCTACACAATTTTTCTTTTTTTATTTCAATTATAGATAATTCTGTCAAATAAGAGGATTCACCCAAGAATTTTGTAAAGCAGTCTGCACTTTATACGGCTCATGAGCAATATTAGATAAATAATCTATATACACTTCACTTAGAAAATTTAGGAAGTTAACACCTAACTAGTCTTTAAAGTACACTTTATCTAACTATTCCTTCAGCTATAGTTAGCGCCCTCACTCCATCACCATTGATACTATCTTAAGAATTTGAAAAGATTGAAGGATCTTTTCTTTAAGTGAGGTGTTTGGAATCTTCATAGTTCCAGCGCTCTAATCATCCTCATTTTAACTTAGGTTCTGTCACCCCCACATTTGGGGGTGAATACTCTCTCAATAGCTTGCCATCTCAGAGTACGGTCAGATCCTCCATGAGTCTGAACAAAATGTTGCACCAAAGCTGTCTTGACCTACCAACGCTAATAGTAGATACATGTTCACGTATTCTAGATTTAACATCTCGCGTGGTTAACCCTACGTACTGAAGTTTACACTGGGTGCAGGTTAGAAGATAAGTAACAAAATTAAAGGTGCAATTAAGGGAAGACTAAATGGGATATTGTGTGCCCGTGACCTCAGATTTAAATGTGTCAGACTCAGAGATTATAACTGAGCCACAGGGGCGACACCTGTTGCTGCCGCATCTGTACATGCCCTTATGTGTTAGCCAAGATCCCACAACTGAGAAGGTGTCAGGTAATTGTGAGGGTGAGAGAAGATTTCCTAAGGTTTTTGTTTTCCTATATGAACATCTAACCCCCTTGCTAACACATTTGATTAAGCCATCATCAGCGGCTAAAATTTGAAAATGTTTTTTTATAACATTACATATAGTTTGATATTGTTCACTATATGTGGTGACAAATGTCACTCCATTATGTTTTCTAGTATGTTTCATCTTGTCTGCTAAAAGGTGTTTTCAATTCAGCATATTAGTTTCATTCTCAGCCCTTGTGATTACATGTGGTGAATAGCCTCTCTGTAACAAACGATTTCTTAGATTCAGGGACTCCCTTGTTTAAGTGTTCTCAGATGTACAATTACGTTTCAATCTAATGTATTGTCCTTTTGCTACAGCATAGGGAACATGATGTGGATGGCAGCTTTTTGCCTGAAGAAGGGCGTTGCCAGCAATCAGCTTTCTATACACCTCCGTGACAACACTTCCATCACTATTCCCAATCAGAGTGAGATCTAAAAAGTTATTTTTAGTCGTATTCATCTCAAATGTAAATACAAGACCACAATCATTGTTATTGAGGTAATGCAAAAAAGAAGCAATGTGTATATCTGACCCCTGCCAGTTCAACAAGAGGTCATCTTTAAAGCGGTGATAAACACACACCCTCAAAAGAAAAATAATTATGTGTAAGAAGAAAATGAGCTACCTGGATAATATATTGCTGCAAATCCAATGCATTAAAAACAATAAAATAAACGATATAGGACATTTGTGCATAACAGGAATATCTCTCTAATGTGAACCTCAAAGCTTCCTCGAGATACAACACCAATAAGTATTCAAAGGTATCCCTAATAAAAAAGCTTTTGTCTATCCCTTCATCAAAAATATGCAACAGCTCTCTTTTATATTTAGAGGTAGGGTCTGTGTGTAACCTTTCATAGTTATTGGTATCACCCATTTGACGTAGGGCCTCATCTATATACTGTTGTCTATTCAGTACAACTACTGAACCCCCCTTATCTGCGACCCTAATCACAATGTTAGAATAAGAATGCAATTCTCATATTGCTTGTTTTGGTTTGGAAGTGATGTTACCAGATGTCCTATCAGTTCTGTAAAAAAGATTATGTAGGGGCGGAGCCAACTATGAAAGGATATGGACGCGTATGTCATGAGCTCCTGGCTCTTTTATGATATAAATATTTCTTTTTGGCGACTACAATTACTTTTTTCTCATCAAACGGGGTTCCTATCAGTAGCGGCACACCAGCTAACTAATTCCCACATTCCAGAAGGTTAGAGTAAAGACGGGAGAAAATCTCATATGCACATGTACCGTCTGCTCAAAATGGAGGCGGACATCATCGCAGCTCTTACTGTATTGGAGCGAGTCATGGACTCACAGTTTAATACTCTGACACATCAAGTGCTTTGTTTGCGGAGTGGAGTACCCGATTTGCTTACCCACGAGGCTGGCGAGCTAATATTTTATCCTGCAATGGAGGAAGGGGGAAGTGACATATTGATATCGGATCTGACTGAAACTTTTCACGCCCGATCTCATCCTGTGCTCAGTATATGTTCTGAGCTGGCTAAGGAGGTACAGTTTCAAGAGGTCATGCCTGCTCACCCGGATGGTCAGCTGAATGAGTGCTGTGGGGATGATGTAGTGCCTCTGGATCATATGGCGAAGCAGCCGATTGTGACCGGACTAAAGTCTGGATTTATAGCAGAGGAGTTTTCAGCGCGGCACCTGACACATGCTCCATATCGGGTGCGGAGTGGAAAGACCCGCCTGATACTAATGTCAGGCAATAAGAGCGCCCTACAAGCAGCTTACTACAGCAGCTCGTTAACCCCAGAGATTCCTCTCCACAGTGTTTTGCTTGCTGGGCCATATAGAGGGACTTGGAGGGAGATTATGCTGCGAATTGGCAGCGTATTACCTTTAAAAGCTTATCTCCTCCTCATACTTGCATTACAGGACTTGAATGCCAAAAGAGGAATCGGGTAATTACAGGCTGTCTACACCTAGACTCAGAGACAATCTATTTCTGCTATTGGCATGTTTATCATAACTCCGGACATTGTTTATGCCTAAAAGTGTTTTAGATATAGTTATGGCACTAAAATGTCTACATTTTTGTTGTAGGATAGATGGGATTATTACTTGAGTGTTTTAGTTTTACAGTATGCTAATTAGTCTGCTTATATAACATTGAAATTTAGTATAAATGTGGAGCCATTAGCTCTATTATTATTGCTGTACCCCTGTATTTTGGTACCCCTGTTCCAGTATTGTTTCACAACAAGGAGGCACTTATTTGTATATTAGTTTATTTCCTTTTAACTGTGTCTATCTACCAGTGTTAGACTTCCTAGAGCCAGGGCTGTTTATAGTCTGTAACTATACATACAACCTTATAATTCAGTGTATACATAGAGACACTAGCACTTGAGGTATCCTTATATATTGCTATCCTTGTTCTTATGATATTGCACAATGAGGAAGCAGTTACTAACATTAAATTTATCACTAGGGATTGCCTTTCTATTAACACAGCACGCCCACCCGTGGGTATTGGGCCCATACCTAAAGGGTAACATAAATTTTTGTAAATATCCCATGATATTGGCGTGCCTATGCTATACTATAGTGTATCTGTATAATACAGATCTGACTGTTGTGATACTTTTCCCCTCCTGTATTATACCCTGTTTCCCGTTTCAAGATGATAAGCTTTGTTTAAGAAGTCTTCAGAAATAGTAATTGAGCCGCTCTCTCTCAAGATAAAATATCCACTTTGGCTCATTCTGATGTAGAACAACCTCCATTGGATTCACTGTACCTAAGGTTATGGTTATTGCATATATTTAATTTTACTCTTTATACTGAGGGAATTTTTTTTTTATTTTTTTTTACCCTATATACTTAAGTCATCGCTGACTGCCATTACTTGCCATCCTTAAGTAACAGAACTCTTAATTGTACACCTTTTTCATACTTCCGGGACTACTGAGCACTGTATTATATTTACTTGTTTTGCATGCTGGTTTGGTAACAGGATATCTTTCATTTATTTGTTGCTCAACTGATGTAACGGAATCATAGGTTTGTCATATTATATGTATGGTGCAATATTACGCTCTGCAAACGTTAGGTGTCACATTTAGTATAAGTACCCCTATTAAGCCTCTATATGTCCTCCCCTTTCTATCTTAAAACACTAAGGGGTTATACAGTTAAACATTAATGGATTTTGCAGATATGTTGTAAATCTTGTAACAACGCATATTTAAGCATTTAGTATAAAAGGGTCCTGCTAGTATTTAGGTTAGACATTTATGTGGCACCATGATGTTGATAAGTGTATATAGAGACATTATATAGAAGAGAAGATGGCTGTCTCGTACCGACTGTTTATCTAACTCACCTTCTCCGCTCCGCCCCCCCCCCCCCCCCCCACGGATTAATGTAAATCCCCGGGGGGTAATATTATCTTAGACATTCACCCAACCCGGTGAATTTTTTCCGCGGTATTAACCCGCCACCTTCTACCTATTTAGGCTTATAAATCATGCCCATGAGGGGCTATATATCACTATCACTATATCACTAATTTTCTACCTATATAGGTCTATAAATCATGCCCATGAGGGGCTATATATCACTATCACTATATCACTAATTTTCTACCTATATAGGTCTATAAATCATGCCCATGAAGGGCTATATATCATTAATTACATTTTTCACAAAATAAATAAAACTATAAGGTATCAATGTAAATCTTGTATTGTATATATCCGAGGTATGCTAGTAATACAGTAGGATATACCTGTTCTCAATGTGTTTATTATGATTTACTTCTGTTATCCTGTAATAACTTGTTTTTTTTGTTTATATGTGGCTTTTGTAATGCTACTTACCTTAATAAAAATCTTTGATTTAAAAAAAAAAAAAAAAAAAAAAGATTATGTAAGTCCTGTTCTACTCTTTGTAAAAAGTCTCTAGTGTAGCACCTCTAGAAAGATGAAACATTTTTATACTATCTGACTGTTAGGATTCACTAAATATATTTGGTTGATATATAAGTTTTGTGATGTAATATATATTGCCAGATAAAATGGAAATACATCTGATAGTATAACATTAAAGCAGATTATAAGAGTTCTAAGTATTAATGACTGCAATGCTTCAACTATATTATCCAATGTAAACTTATAGTAGTAAACATGGATATAGTTTAAGATCAGATGGTAAGTATATAGCAGCTGTATATCTGTTAGCGTCTGCAAAGTATCAAGCAATAGACCAAACTGGTGCCCAGTGAGAGAGGTAAGTAGAGACTCAGCGTTCATATAACAAATCACAGAGAACGTAAGCATAGAACACAGTCTGTAGTAAATAAAACAGCAACTCAGTAGTGACTTTGTGGATACAATACTTGCGGTTCAGAGGAACAACGAATGTTACTGTTACACGATGAACAGTTCCAGATGAATAGGTGTGCGTGGTGAATCAGCAGCAAGGTTCTGAGAGTAAGAATATCGGTAGTTTGTAATCCTGCGTAGAAGTTCGATGAACTGTGAGAGTTTCCAGGGGTTCCGGAAAGGAGAGAGATTCAGCAGGTGGAGATAATTATAAGTAGCGGTCAAAAGGCAACATTGAGACTTAGAGAATATATCCACAAATAGGATATTAAAGATAATAAGTACCAAGTAAGAACACAAATACTTAGTAGATTCTGGCCAAGCAATAAGGCTTGAGAATAGGTACAGAGGAAATCCACAGCAGAGGCATAAACTTCAATAATAAGGCAATGATAGGTGTTAGGTGTTGCCTGAAATAGTGTTGTGATGCAAGAAGGTGGAGACTGACTTAAAGCGATATCACATACCCCCTTCCTCAAGGATTCCCCTCTGTGGAATCAGGTTGCGGCTTCAAGGGATATTTTCGATGGAAGTTAGCAATCAATCGTGGTGCATGAATATCCGATCCAACCTACCAAGAATTATCTTCAGGACCATAACCCTTCCATTTTATTAAATATTCAACCTTTCTGTGTCTAATACGTGAATCAAGAATATTTTCTACTTTGAATTCCTCATGATCTTGAAGATTGATTGGAGGAGGAGGTAAAACATCTCTGGCAGAATGATTTCCTGAGGAGTAAGGCTTGAAAAATGATATGTGAAAAGTTGGATGTATCCTGTAATGGTCTGGCAGCTTGAGAGTTATCGCATTAGAGTTTATGATTCTTTTGACAGGGAAGGGTCCGATGAACTGATTAGATAACTTTTTACAAGGTGTTTGTAATTTCAGGTGTTTGGTGGATAACCAAACTAAATCTCCAATCTGGTATTCCGGACTTGGTCTATGATGTGAATCATAATAGTATTTTTGTCTTGTCTTGGCTTCTGAAAGATGTGTTTTTAGGATTTGTAAACGATCTTGCAAAGATGTGGAGTAAGTGATGGCTGCTGGAGAATTGACAGTAGTGTTGCTTACTGTTATAGTTGATGGATGATATTCATAAGTAGCAAAGAAAGGTGTCATTTTTGATGAGGAGGATATAGAGTTATTGTATGAGAACTGCCATTGATAATAATAATAACCAATCATCCTGAAGATGAGTTATGTAACATCTTTAGTGCTGTTCTAATATTTGGTTTATCCTTTCATTCAAACCATTGGTTTGTGGATGGAATGATGTGGATAGCCTAGAGTCAATCTTTAATATTTTACAAAGCGATTTCTAGAAAGATGAGGTGAATTGTGTACCCCGGTCAGTGATTATAGTTGTAGGAAGTCCATGTAGTTTAACTATAGAGTCTATGAAAACAGTTGCTGTTGTTTTAGCTGTAGGTAAACCTTTTAATGGAATACAGTGAGCTAGTTTAGTGAGGTGATCTACCACTACTAAAATTGTGTCATGTTGTTGTGACTTTGGTAGCTCAACTATGAAATCCATAGAGATTGTTGACCAATCAGGGATTGGGATGGAAGTTAAATATTCAATAGGTTTTCTATGATCCATTTTATTTCTGGAGCAGACCTCACAGGTAGTGACATATTTATATAGGGAAGTGTTAATTTGTGACCACCAAAAGTACATTCTGATCAAATCTATGGTCTTTTTAACACCAGGGTGTCCAGTCATGAGGTTATCATGAAAATGAGAATTAATGGATTCTCTGAGTTTTGTTGGTATGTACAATTTACCTTTATGATAATACAACTCAGAGTTTGGTTCTAGTTCACAGTTCTCTGGGACTTCTGGGTTAGATTCCAGTGTTTCCAAAATCTCTTTTTGTAAAGAGGTAAGGTTTTTCTGGCGGAATTAATTGAGTTATTATTATTATTATTATTATTTTCGGTTACTTGTAGAGCGCCAACAGATTCTGCAGCGCTATAAACAAAGGGGGAGTACAACAAAACAAATATAAGGATCAAATGGGTAGAGGGCCCTGCCAAGAGTTGCACTGTTGTAGTCAGCTCTTGAGAAGGTGATCTACAAACAGCTGGACTCTTAGGCTTACATGCTAAGGGGGTTCAGCAGATAGCGATGGAGGAGTGGAACTGGTATAAAGTAAGGTTAGAAAATCTTTAGGAGGGGTGAAATCCTGTATTCTGGATAGGGCATCTGC
This sequence comes from Bombina bombina, assembly GCF_027579735.1. Taxonomy (NCBI): domain Eukaryota; kingdom Metazoa; phylum Chordata; class Amphibia; order Anura; family Bombinatoridae; genus Bombina; species Bombina bombina. The sequence continues at coordinate 309,353,675 of NC_069502.1, read as the reverse complement.
CTTACAATTTTGGGTACCAGGTCTATAAGTGATGCGAAAATTAAATCTATCCATGAACAGGGCCCATCTCACTTGTCGTGAAGGCAAAGTTTTATTTATTAGTTTTGAAATATTCTAGATTTTTATGATCTGTATATATAAGGAAAGGTTGAGTTGTTCCTTCTAGTAAATGTTTCCAATTTTCTAGTGAACATTTAATGGCCAAGAGTTCTTTATCTCCAATTGAGTAGTTACACTCAGCTGGTAAAAGTGTACATGAGTAGAAGGATATAGGATGAAGTTTGGATGTTTGTTCATTGCGTTGTGATAAAACAGCTCCAATTCCTGAGTTTGATGTGTCAACTTCTAAAACAAATTGAGCTTTATGATTTGGGAGTGTTAGCATGGGGGCAGTGGTAAAACTTTTTTCAAAAAAGTCAAAAGCTTGTTGTGCTTCATCTGTCCATAAAAAATTATTATGCTTTTTAGTGAGCTTGGTTAATGGTTTTGTTATTGTTGAGAAATTAGAGATAAACTTTCTATAAAAATTGGAGAACCCCAAAAACCTCTGCAGAGCTTTCACAGTAGTAGGTTGAGACCAACTTGTAATTATAGCTACCTTTTTTGGTTCCATTTGGATGTGGTTAGGTGATATGATATAACTTTATTTTATTTACATGAAATTGACACTTCTGTAATTTTGCAAATAATTTATGTTCTCGTAAGCGTGTGAGCACCCAACGTACATGTTTTTCATGTTCCTGGAGATTTTTAGAATACATGAGAATATAGTCTAGATATGTAATTATGCATAAATCAGTCAAATCTCTGAATATTTCATTTATGAAGTGTTGAAATGTGGCTGGGGCATTACATAGCCCAAATGGCATTACATTATACTGATAGAGACCATATCTAGTACGAAATGCTGTTTTCCATTTGTCACCTTTTTAAATACGTATTAAGTTGTAAGCCCCCTTTAAATCTAATTTGGTGTAAATGGTAAGTGGTAAAGGGTAACGGTTTTTAATGGTGACAGCATTGAGGGCTCTATAATCTATAATGGGTCCTAAGGTATCATCTTTGTTCTTCACAAAAAATTTACTGGCTGCAGCAGGAGAAGTAGAAGATGATATAAAACCTTTTTTTAGGTTCTCATCAAGATATTGATGTAAATGAGTTAATTCATTCTGAGATAAAGGATACATTATACCATGGGGTATTTGTGACCCAGGGATGACGTCAATGGGGGAATCAAATTTTACAAAAATTGGTGTTTGTTGACAGAATTGGTGACAGAAGGTATATTATTTGTTTTAACAAATTCAGAATTTATGAATTCTATTAAGGCTTCAGTCTATTATGAGTCTATTATGGCTTCAGTCTGAATAAGTTGTTGATCCCACTGTAATGTAAAAGGTATAGATAAGTGAGTTTGTTGTTCAGTGGGGTTTATACTGTTAATAAACTTTTCCTTACCCTTTTTCTATCTTGCAAGAGATGGGCAAGCAGAAACTAGATGATCTTTATTTGCACAATATAGGCACAAGTTTGCCAATTTACGTTGACTCATAGAATCTATTAGCCCAGGCTCTGGGTTCCCCAGTGAGAAAAAAGATAGTGGTGCAAACTTTCATTTTTTCTGTGCAATAAGTACGTGGTTTCATACTAAAGAGTAAATTGCAAGCATTTTTTAATTCCCTAAATTCTGTATGTTTACCAGAAAAAGGGGTAGGCAGGTTTATGTGTGGCTCAGGTGCTTCTGTTTGCTTATGAGTAATTACATCTTTTAACATACCCTTTAGTACTGAATTCTCAGCTTGTACTTCAGTTAAGCCACATGCTAAATAATCAATTTTCTGATTGAGTGAGGCAAACTGATTATTAATTTCATTTGGATCCATTTCACTAAGTTTTCAGAATAATATTGGCCTGATTACTATGTTAGGATTCACTAAATATATTTGGTTGATATATAAGTTTTGTTGCTGTAATAGATATTGCCAGATAACATGGTAATAAATCTGGTAGTATAAAATTAAAGCAGATTATAAGAGTTCTAAGTATTAGTGACTGCAATGCTTAAACTATATTATCCAATGTAAACTTATAGTAGTAAACATGGTTATAGTTTAATATCAGATGGTAAGTATATAGCAGCTGTATATCTGTTAGCGTCTGCAAAGTATCAAGCAATAAGCCAAACTGACGCCCAGTTAGAGAGGCAAGTAAAGATTCAGCGTTCATATAACAAATCACAGAGAACGTAAGCATAGTACACACTCTGTGGTAAATACAACAGCAACTCAGTAGCGGCTTTGTGGATACAATACTTGCAGTTCAGAGGAACAACGAATGTTACTGTTACACAATGTAAAGTTCCAGATGAATAGGTGTGCATGGTGAATCAGCAGCGAGGTTTTGAGAGTAAGAATATCGGTAGTTTGTAATACTGCGTAGCAGTTCGATGAACTGTGAGAGTTCCCAGTAGCAGTTCAGGTTCTGGAAACGAGAGAGATTCAGCAGGTGGAGATAATTATAAGTTGCAGTCAAAAGGCAACATTGAGACTTATATATTCACAAATAGGATATTAAAGATAATAAGTGCCAAGTAAGAGCACAAATACTTGGTAGATTCTGGCCAAGCAATAAGGCTTGAGAATAGGTTCAGAGATCCACAGCAGAGGCATAAACTTCAATAATTAGGCAATGATAGGTGTTGCCTGAAATAGTGTTGTGATGCAAGAAGGTGGAGTCTGACTTAAAGGGATATCACACTGACACTCATTATCTCAGTTAAATCTGTGTTTACCATTATTCTTACGTGATAAGTCCTCCGTAGAGGTGATATCACATACTTCATCAAAAGACAGAGTATAGCTGGAAATCAAATTTTCATGTATTGGGGTACCATCAGCTACACTATCCGTGTCAGTCCTCAAAGGATCAGCTGAAGAAAAGTGCTTCTGAAGAGTGATATTACGTATAAGTTTGTTAACATCTAATATGGTGGTTAAGAGGTCAAAAGTAGATGAAGGGGCAAAACTTAAACCAAAGCCTAAAACCTAAATTTGTGCTTGAGTGAGTTTGTGATCAGATAGATTAATTACATTGTGGTTTTGTACTTTGTCTTTTCCCCCTCGATTGGCATCTGTCTTGTTGAGCAGTATTTGCTCCCCCCACTCCCTTTCGCTCCAGGGGCATGGAAAAAAACTGCTCTATTAGATTACATTCAATCTCTGAACCAGTGACCTGTGAAACATTGCTACCAACATATTTAGATACCTCCCCTGGTCTGGCTGGTAACCATTTCTCTTTAGGTCTTACATCAGGGGTTTTTATCGTATTGTGTGCAGGAATGGTTTGTAAGGTATTTTAAGAGTGGGTAGAGATAACCTGTTGTGGAGTAACCATATTATTCATAAGTATACCTTCTCTATCAGGTTGATGCACATTCTCACCTGAAGACTGGTATTCCTCACCTGACTCTGCATCAGTATCTGAAAATGTCACTGCTTTGGAAGTATTGATGTTAAACTGATTAAAATGATTACCCCCCCTACACACACACACACCTCTACCTCTGTTTCTATTCCTTGACCTATTCCTCCCTCTACAGGGTTGTATACTCCTGGTCAGAGATCTCTCTCTTCGATTCCATACTAAAGCAGTGTTAGTTAGAGTCATAGTCGGTTTGATCAAAAACGTATTTAAGGTGTTAAAATTAACCAGAGATCTGATCTCTGGTTAATTTTATAAGTGCTAATTGCTACCGTGAGCTTGCGGTACCAATAACCAGACTCTAGTAATGGCTGGTTATTTATCGCACGCCCGCAAACGGGCAAATTTGCCCATTTGGACATGTGAAAAATTAGCGCTCCACTTGTAATCTAGCCCTAAATAAATGCTAGATAGAATGAAGCATTCAAAGAAAAGATTAGTCTGAGAATAACATGTAGATGTATTTTACAAATTAAGTGTAATACGTTTCAGTGTCTATAAAACAATGGGAGCTGCCATGTTGTAACTTAGGTTACCTTCTCTGCTGTGGCCAACTAGAGACAGTTATAAATAGGTCACTAGAGTGTGCTGCCAATGGCTGTGTGGAATATAACAGTGTTCTGCACTTCCATTTCTAACAGGAGCTGAAAAGCTCACAATTTCAGAATGGAATTACATAAAAGGGGTGCAAAATAAATAGGGAAAGTATATTGCAATGTTTTTGTTTATATATACAGTTTATCATTTTATATTACCATCTCAAGGTGTTTATTGTCCTTTTAAAGGAC